>NC_079394.1:28963853-29008745 GCF_029220125.1 Pseudoliparis swirei | reverse complement strand
ATATTATATATATAACATATATATGTTATATATATGTATAAAATATATAATTATAATATTTTACAACTTTTTATCCCATAATTCTTTGTCTGTAATCGCGTGGCTAATCCCAGCAGCTGGTGTGAGCTAGACCTGGACCTGGACCTGCTGGGCCTCATTGGCTCTGGATACAGGTCCAGTGTAGACCACCACCTCGGGTCAAAAGAGTGTTACATGTTCACTGATACTCAGAAAACTATTGATATCTCTGGAGCGTTCTCTTGCTCCACTTCACTTATTGTGTATTCGTCACACAAAAACACATTTTCAGTTCATAGAAAGGTTTTAACTGTTCATTGTTTAACTGATGCCACACTGCAGAACAGGAGGAACATATTTATTAATATTCATTAATGTTGATACAATGTTCAGGACGCAGTCGTCCAACTCGTATCTGTGTTTCGGACTATACCCCCATCTAGTGGTCAATATGTGTACTTCACCTGTGATCCTAGAATGTGTTTCTACCAAGTTCTCGGTTCAGTCTTGATTCAAATGACATTTATATTTACACAGTATAAATACAACATAACACAGTATAAATACAATATAACACAGTATGAATACAACATAACACAGTATAAATACAATATAACACAGTATGAATACAACAGAACACAGTATAAATACAATATAAGTCAAGTCAAGTCAAGTCAA
Organism: Pseudoliparis swirei; assembly: GCF_029220125.1. Lineage (NCBI taxonomy): Eukaryota > Metazoa > Chordata > Actinopteri > Perciformes > Liparidae > Pseudoliparis > Pseudoliparis swirei. The sequence goes on along the minus strand of NC_079394.1, from coordinate 29,008,049 downwards.
GTCTTTTATTGTCAGATACACAGAATGACACAGGGTCAGACTGGGCACTGAAATTCTTAGGACAAGGCACCACACAACAACTATCATAGCCTAACATAATATAACATGCACACCCAGATAGCAGCTGATTCCGGGGCGGATCCGCCCTCAGGTCGCTAGATCCGCCCTCAGGTCGCCACAGGTCGCTAGATCCGCCCGCAGGTCGCTAGATCCGCCCGCAGGTCGCTAGATCCGCCCTACTGCCGCACTCGGTTTGGTCATGTGAACCGGATCCACCCGCATCTGCATCCGGTTCACACAGCGGCGGTTGTTGGTGCTCAATACGTCGATCGCGATCGACCGGTCGATCGCGGCGACCTGCCAGTCGATCGCGGCGTAGTATTGGTAGATCGCATGACATAAAAAGAAATTGGCCCGCCCCCCTGTCACTTTCTCTATAGCGCCACATTACAGCAGAAGCATGTCATTTCTGTCTCTACGTGTCGCGTTAACAGTCCTCTGCCCGCCTCGCAAGGGCCATGGAGCCCCCGACACCGGTTTGCGCGCATCGGGACGGACGGAGCAAAGAAAGTCACTAGCACCACCCCCACCCCCGTCAACAACTCTTCTCGCGCTGCAGGTGAGCACTACTAGCACCCGCCCGCCCCGCCGGTCGATCGCCTGACTTGGTCACATAATAAGTAGCTCGATGCTGAAAAAGTGTGAGCACCCTGAATCGTTGCTCCTCTGACTTCTGCGCTCGACTTTCCAAACTGGAATTTTCAAACCTGCAGCTCTTCGCCAGACATATTACTTAGGTAAGTGTTGAATTGTGTTGCTACTGTCGAATTATGGCTATTTTTCGAACTATCTCGGTTAGGGTTAGGGTGAGCTATCTTCTGCAGCTAGCGCCGAATTTTCAGTGGTTCTGGTTGGAGCTTACATACTTAGTATACTTAAGCTCCAACCCAAGGGTGCGATTGAAGCTGGGCAAGGTAATAACGAGGAGCGCCAGCTCACGAGCTAATAACGAGGAGCGCTAGCTCACGAGCTAATAACGAGGAGCTAGCTCACGAGCTAATAACGAGGAGCGCTTAGCCACGAGCTAATAACGAGGAGCGCTTAGCTCAAGCTAATAAAGATGGCCAGCACAAACCTGTTTTTATTTAATTCGTATGTATTGAGTTCTCAACATAATTTACTATTTGAAATGTCATCCTCAGTTTTACAGAAGTGTTCATCAGGATCGATCTCACAATTCAGGTAAGCATGTCTTTTGAGGGAAGTTTTCACAGCAACTTAAAGACACATTTGAGGGAATTGTATAACCTGTTTAACTTTAAAATGACCAGATTTGTTTTAATCCATTAAAATACTATCTTAATGTACAGCGTAGTGTTTTTATTAAAACATTTTTATTTTTGTTTGTTTTAGATAAAATGAACAGAAAGACTGGGCTTGTCTCCAACTCCACCATTAGACGTAGGGTCCACAAGATGTTCAAAAAGACTTGACCAAATTAGGACGATCAGCAGATAGAACTGCCTTTCAACTGACACCAGAGAGGAACATGTAGATGTCAGTGGGGAGTCTTTGGAAAGTATAAATTGCACAGAAGATGCAAATTGTCTGGACACTACAACTGGATTAGGCTTTAGTGAGGAGGAAGGTGCCATGGAAGTAGAAGCAGATATAATTGATGGTTTTGCCTTTGTGGCCAGTGATGGGCAGAGTCTGACGTCTGATTCTGAACAGTCTGATGAGCAACTTGAAACCTTGTCCCTGTCTGCAAGTATTTCTAACTGGGCCACACTTTGGCATTTCTTTGGTTGCTTTGACAGCACTATTGGGCATACTGTATTTTCCATTCTGACCTTCCAAGGGATGCCAGGACTCTTCTTGGGACTAAACTAAATACTCCATCCTGGAAAAGGCTGGGGACAGTACCAATATTTTGGTATTCTGCTTTGAGAAATACACTGTCAAATTATGTGCATGCACTAGCAGACAGTTTCATTTTGAAGTTGCAAATACATATAGATGGACTTCCTTTATTCAAAAGCTCTAGTCTGCAACTGTGGCCCATCCTTGGTCTGCTATTGAATGTTCCCATGAAAGAACCAGTCGTAATAGGTTTATTCTGTGGACCAAAGAAACCCAGCTCAGCAAAAGAGTTCCTTGAAGATTTTGTTACAGAGTTGCAACAGCTTGAAAACGGTTTTGATATAGAGGGTAAGACATTGAAGCTTCAACTGACACAGTCATTTGTGACACACCAGCCAGATCATTTGTTAAGAATACAAAGAACCACAATGGCTACCATGGTTGTGACAAATGTATGCAGCCTGGGAAATACATTAACAGACGCATGACATATCCATGTACAGACTTTGCTGTAAGGACTGACGAATCGTTTGAAAACATGGTAGATGAGTCATCATCATGAGGCACATCCATTTCTTGGCAGCGTGTCGGCATGGTTTCGCAATTCCCTTTGGATTACATGCATTTGGTTTGTTTGGGTGTTGTTAGACGATTGCTACACATCTGGCTCAGGGGTCCTCTAATTTTCCGAATGCCTGCAAACATTGTTGAAAGAATGTCGGCAAAATTGATAGAAATGCGTCCCTATATTCCTGTGGAGTTTGCCCGAAAACCTAGATCACTACGAGAATTGGATCGGTGGAAGGCAACACATCTTAAGGAGCTTGTCGTACCATATTGCCCCACTAGAGAGCTACGCTCACTAAATGCGGGACTACTTGTAGTTCCTAGAGTCTTAAAAAGTAGAATGGGAGCCAGAGCCTTTAGTTATCAAGCTCCTCTTTTATGGAACCAGCTTCCAATTTCAGTCCGGGAGGCAGACACAGTCACCTTGTTTAAGAGTAGACTTAAGACCTTCCTCTTTGACAGAGCTTATAGTTAGGGCTGAATCAGGTTCACCTGGTCCAGCCCTTGATATGCTGCTATAGGCTTATAGCTGCCGGGGACGTTTTAGGATGCACTGAGTACCTATCTCCTTTTTTTCTCTCCTTAAGGATGAATTTTCATCTCTCAATCACACGTTACTAACTCTGCTTTCTCCCGAAGTCCTTTTTGACTTTACCCCATGGGGTCATCGGACCTATGAGACGGCATAGATCCTATCTGCCTGATGGATCGCCTGGGTCGTGGAATTCCTGCTCATGACTACGCCACTGTCCTGTTGAGACTCCCCACTCCTCCTCCCCACCGCCATCTGCCTGATGGATCGTGAGGTTCCATCGTGGAATATGCCTACTATGAACTATTCATACACTCTGTCATATTCATTGAATGTATTTTAACTCTAATCTGTCCTTCTGTACACATGACATCTATTGCATCTGTCCATCCTGGAGAGGGATCCTCCTCTGTTGCTCTCCTCCAGGTTTCTTCCCTTTTTTTCCCCCTGAAGGTTATTTGGGAGTTTTTCCTGGTCCGATGTGAGGTTTTGGGGCAGGGATGTCTATGTGTACAGATTGTAAAGCACTCCGAGACAAATTTGTAATTTGTGAAATTGGGCTATACAAATAAACTGAATTGAATTGAATTGAATTACGTCAGTTTCTACTGTACACAGGACCTGTCATACTAGGAACCTTTCTGGACAGAAATATGTACAGCAATTTCATGCTACTCTTCTCTGGTATTGCCATTTTAGTCAGTCCTAGACTATCTAGTAATGCACAGTATGCACACACACTACTTCGATCTTTTGTCAGTCACTTTGGTGAGATATATGGCAAAGATCAAATCGTTTATAATATCCACGGTTTGGTTCATCTGGCAGATGAAGTTCAACAACATGGTTGCCTCGACTCATTCTCTGCATTTCCGTATGAAAGTTACCTGCACACGCTGAAAAAGCTTGTCAGAAAACCAGAGTTTCCCCTTGCACAAATTATCAGACGATTGTCAGAGAAAAGAAGACCAGACACTCCTTTAAATGTTAGCCATTTAAAAAAACCACACTTTGTTGGACCACTTGTAGGTGGCATGTCAGTGAAAGCACAGTATGGTGAAATGGCCTGTGACAAGTGGACTGTTAAAATTTCAACCGGGGATAATGTTTTTGTCATTGGAAATGAAATTTGTTATATACATAACATTGTAGAATGCAATGATGGAGTGTATGTGATATACAAGGAGTGTTCAGAGAAGTCTTTGTTCTTCACTTACCCTTTCAACTCTGACTATTTGAATATTCATAAAATTGTCCAACCATCTGATCCATTTAAGTGTGTTAAAATGTCAGTGCTTGTTCAGAAATGTGCTGTTTTGCCTCATAGGGATGGTTTTGTGGCTATACCCCTATTTCATACGTTTTAGATATCTAATGTGCATTTGCAAAACAAATTGTCGATTTATGGACTTGGGTGTGTCAATAAAACATTTGTTAAAACTCTTATTTCAAGAAAATCAAGTTCTTAAATGCACAAACACACTAAAGCTAATGGACAAAAACATCTTGGCTCTTTTAGCTAAAAGTCATAGTTTCCAGGTACACAGTTCGCCTTTACAGTTCTCAGTTGGAAGTTCCACCAAGCAGCACAACTGGCAGTAGTCACTTGAGGCGACCGGACCTATTCTCATGTTTTCCAAATGGTAATTGTCATACTCCTGGTTATAGAGAACTTTAATAGTTGCTAAATTGTTTTCTAGTTGCAAAATTGTTTTCAGAAGTTCTTGGAACAGAGTTATATTTCTGTGACTGATGACACTGTTTGTTTCTTTCCTCTGTAATTCAGGATGTTCCATCTGATTGAATTCTTGGACAGCAAAACAGTAGCAGTCGTGCCACAAAGCTGGTACAGTGGTGGTGGCTGCGTTTGGCCAGATTACCCGAGGGATGAAAGGGTGGACAAGGCGGTCCGAAGTGCCGAAGAACCTCAGCCTGACTGGCAGACACATGATGTCAGAATAATTAGATCATGCGGTATGCTAATTATATTAATATTCTAATAATTAGCAGTTTAAACAAATACATAAAAACATTTACCTTATGTTACATATGGGGGGGGGAAACAACATTTTAATGACATTGTTCTGGTCATAATTCTGTACTTTTTCATTGTGTTTTGACTTAATTTTTAGATGATTACTTGGTGGCAAGGCGATGGTTAACAAAATATATGTCCTGTGACACATCTGATCTCCATTCAGAACAGGAGGCAATTCCTAAAAGGAGAAAGCCAATGCCTGTGTGAGTAAATGTGTATAAATTGTATTCTTTAGAACTCTTTTACCTTAATAAAATAAAGTGTCTGTCATTCAATGTTATAGTATGACAAATAATACATTTTTTTCCTAACTCCATTTCTAGCCATTTCTTTGGGGACTCGGATGCAGACAGCGAGACTGAAAATCGCCACCCCAAAAAAAAAAGGGTCCAACCACTAGCAGGACAGTTGCCCCTCCTCCACCTATTGCCCCTCCTCCACCTATTGCCCCTCCACCTATTGCCCTCCTCCACCTCTTGCCCCTCCTCCACCACGGACTTCATCACCAGCAGGACAGCGAACAAGCCATGCAGGGTACACGCCAACCTGGCGAGGTGTGGTTCAGACACCATTGCCTGCTGGGGTGAGCAACAACTCAAACGGCTATGGGATTCAAATTGAATCTTTTTAATCATTTCACTTTTTACAATGTTAACGATGGTAAATTGGATACGAGACATGCAATACACACTGTCACATTGAATCCAAGTGAATATGATTATGACGATTGGATTAATGGAGTTGTATAACACTTGATGTTTCCATATTTGATGTAAAATCTCCCTTTTTAAATGCTATTCTAATGTTTTTTTATAGCTGCTCAAGTTCAAATGATGGCCATGCTGGAGACGCTTACACAGCAGGTCCATCAATTAACACAGCAGGTCCATCAATTAACTTCCAAAATTGACAGCTTTGTTCGCCCCAGCGTGACACAAATGTCTGGTCAAGAAGTAGAGTGGAGACCCGTTTCCGTTGACCACAATGGAGGAAGTGGACATGTTTGAGCAACAGCTCAAAGATCCAGCCAACGCTTTAATGAAGAAGAGTGTGGTGAGTTTTTGTTTGTTTTAAGAATCTCACGCAAAGCTCATTAAAATCTATTGTATGTCATTAACACTAGATAATACCCTGTTTGATGGTAATGTTTTTTAAAACAATATCAAATATTAATAGTACTTTTTCTATCCATTTTAGATTTCCTCCCTGGGAACAATCGGAGGACATGATGTAAAACGTGCAACGTGGAACATCCTCGCACGCATGTTCACTGATGATGTTGGCAAGTCCATAAATTGGAAAGGGATTAATGGAAAAAAATCTTTCAATCTAATGACGTCCAAGACTTTGCTCCTGCGTAAGTAACTCATATATAATGAAAACAATTTGATTTCACCCGGAGGTCTTTGTGTTCAAACTTACGAATAACCATGTTTCTAAATAAAATGTTTGAATTGCAACTTTATTCTCTATTTAGGTGAATGTTACTCAACTATACCTTTACATAATAGTTATATGATATATTAGCTCTATGGAGTGGAGATGGTCAGCTGCTTCAGGTTCCTCGGGGTCAACATCAGCAACGACCTCACCTGGTCTGCTCACACAGACAAGGTGGTCAAAGCGGCCCGGAAGCGCCTCTTCTTCCTGAGGAGACTGAAGCAGTTTGGCATGGATTCAGTCATCCTCACCAATGTCTCCAGATGCCCAATAGAAAGCATCCTGACTGGGTGCATCACAGTGTGGGAGCTGCACAGCCAAGGACCGCAAGGCCCGACGTCGTGTGGTCAGGACTGCGGAGTTCATCATCGGTAGGGAGCTCCCTGCAGGACACAGACCACACGATGCCTCAGGAAGACTGGCAGGATCCTAAAGGACTGCCATCATCCAGCCTTCAGCCTGTTCACCCCGCTGCCTTCTGGAAGGCGGTACCGTAGCATCCGGTCTCGCACACAGAGACTGGAGAACAGTTTCTTCCCGAGAGCCATCAGGCTGCTCAATGGACACTGACACACGATCGACACTTTTGCACTCGACACTTTACACTCGTCACTTTACATACACTGTCACTTTCAGCCTTGGACTTACACTTACACTTTCTATTGCACTACCTGCTTTCACTTCCTGCTACTCCCATTTGTCTGTAGTTTAGTTATTATGTGTATTATATGTATATATGTTAGTATTATGTTCAGAGTTCTTGTACAGTGTGTATGTCATGTTATATTATGTTCGGCTATTGATAGTTGTTGTGTGGTGCCTTGTCCTAAGAATTTCAGTGCCCAGTCTGACCCTGTGTCATTCTGTGTATCTGACAATAAAAGACTTGACTTGACTTGACTTGACTATATTTAGCATAGCACACTTTAAGTGCCAGACAGCCACTAGATTTTAGACTGCATGTCTGATTTATGTTGCACTGAGTATTCATGTGATTTTGTATCTGCTTGTGTGATTACAGATGCTGTCAGAAAGAATCACTCAACACATGCGCCGTCCACTGGACCAGGTTCTTAAGCACGCCATTCGGTGGTTCAACCTGGCAGCAGACCGGGTAGCTCCAGGAGGCGTACTGTAGACGTCCCCCACACTGAACAGACTTAAAATATATCTTTTTAAATGTGTGTATATAAATTTGTCCTTTCAAATAAAAACTGTTTGACATTATTTACGTTTGCATTTTGTTGTTGTTGCATTGATGCATATTTGTTAGCTTGATCTGGGCCAAATGAGCCGCTTTATGGAAGGGTCAATATTTTATCAATATAATATGCGTAGGCGGATACGCGGATCCGCCCGTATCCGCCAATATTACGCATGATTTCCGATCCGGATCCGCTGGCTATTTAGCCATCCGGGACCTGCTTGGAGCCTTCCCGGAGTCTACGCGGATTTGAAGTGGATCTGGAACAGAGTCAGTTTACAAGATGAATTTAGCACTTCAAGTTTGTATATTAACACAAAATAAAGGTGCGCTTCCTTCTAACATTTCAAAATAAAAGTCAAATTTAGATCAAAGCGGAAGTAGATTAAAACATATACAAAATCATTAAAACAATACAATATAAAAAGGCATACATCAAAACCAATGAAGCAGATACAAAATAAGGCAATCAACACAAAACAATAAAACTTTTAAGGGGTTATTTACACTCCCACCAAATTACAGTGTTTTACAAAATGGAACCTAAAACACAAAATTTCCACTTACAGCATTACCCTTCAAATGTATAGACTATACAACACAGTAAACCATATCACATTTCTTAAATGCTTAGTGATTAACAGCTTCTAGCAATAAGACTAATTTCTGGACAGGGCGCTCCAGAGTGAGCCTGCTGGTGCGCTCTCCTTTGTGGCTCAGTTCTTTTTCTCCAAACAAGATTTTGGCCCGTCTCACAAGTCCATCTTTGCCTTGAATGACTTCTGAGACTGTCCCAAGTCTCCATTTGCTTCGTGGTAGAGTGTTCTCAGCGTCCAGTACTATATCACCGACCTGCAGGTTCCTTTTAGTGCTATGCCAGCACTGTCTTGTTGTTATGTTGTGGAGGTACTCTTTTTTCCATCTACTCCAAAACTGCTCCGTCAAGTACTGCACCTGACGCCATCTCTTTCGTCCATAAAGATCCTCTCTTTCAAATTTGCCAGGTGGAGGCAATGGAGTGGTGGATTTCATTGTGATCAGGTGGTTGGGAGTAAGTGGCTCTAAACCATTGGGGCTGTTCAAAGCATCAACTGTGAGTGGACGGCTGTTCACAATAGACATAGTTTCATAAAAGAAGGTGCGCAACGATGCGTCATTAAGCCTACCGGGGGAGAGTAGCAGAGTGGCATTGAAAACACTTCTGACTGTTCTTATTTGCCATTCCCACACCCCCCCCTGCATGGCTGGCATGAGGTGCAATCATTTCAAGGTCACACTGCTTTTCTGTGAGAAATACATTCAGTCTATTCATGTCCAATTCTTGCAATGCAGCATTCAGTTCATTTTTTGCACCCATGAAGTTAGTGCCTGGGTCACATTTAATTTGTCGCACAGCACCTCTTAAAGCAATAAAGCATCTCAGTCCATTGATGAATGTGTCTGTGGACAAGTCCTCTAACATTTCAATGTGAATGGCTCTAGAGCAGAAGCAGGTAAAGAGCAACCCATACCTTTTTTCTTGTTTTCTCCCTTGTTTTGTCCAGAAAGGACCAAAACAGTCCATCCCACAGTAGGTGAACGGTGGGGTTGGTTCTGTTCGTTCAACAGGCAGGTCACTCATCCTTTGGCTTTCAACTGGCCTTCTCAGCCTTCGACATGTCACACAATGACGGATGTAAGTTGCGACTGCTCTGCTCAGTCCATAGATCCAATAGCCATTGGACCTAATTTCATTGATGGTGAAGCCGTTGCCCTGATGTTTTACTGTTTCATGATGGTGGGCGATAATCAGATTCGTTATGTGATGTCCTTGAGGAATGACTGTTGGATGTTTGAAAGAGTTAGGGAGAGATGAGCGGCTGAGCCTACCTCCCACCTTAAGCACACCATCTGCATCCAGGAAGGCATCGAGGTGATATAGCTTGTTGTGTCTTGGAAGCTGATGTCCTTTGCTTAGTAGCTTTATCTCTTCTCCGTATGTTTGGCTTTGTATCCCTTTGATGAGAAGTCGTTCTGCACTTTGTCTTTCACTAACTATAGAGAGGTCAAATGATTTGACCTTTCTAGCGCGTCGTATGAGACGCGCCACTGCCTTGATGGCCCGAGACCAGGATGAAAACTTGTTCAGTCTGCCTACAAGGTCCATTTGTTCTGAGGTCTTTGTCTGGAATGTATAAGCCTTTCTGACTTCTGGGTCACCAACAGGTAGATCTGAAGGCACCTCCGTTGGCATTTCTATCTCCCTTCTCCACAGAAAGCTGGGGCCAGTGAACCAATCAGAAGAAAGCAACTCATCTACTGTTTTCCCTCTTGATGCATGGTCTGCTGGGTTTTGATCAGTTGGTACATAGAACCATTGCTTGGGGTCTGAGGCATGACGGATTTTCTGCACTCTATTTGCGACAAAGGTGTGAAAGCGGCGCGCATCATTATTAATGTAGCCTAAGACAACCTTTGAATCTGTCCAAAAGAACTCTTCTACATTACAGTAGCCTAATTCTTCTTTGAGCATAATGCTCACTGTGACTGAGACCACTGCTGCGGCAAGTTCTAACCTGGGTATAGTTGTCACCTTCAGCGGCGAGACGCGCGCTTTACCCATGAGAAGAACACAGTGAACCTCTTCTCTTTCATTCTTCAGTCTCAGGTATGTGCATTGGCCATAGCCCGTGATGCTGGCATCTGAGAAGTGATGTAATTCTGTTTTTATCACCTTTCCAAAACCAGCTGACTGGTAGCAGCGAGCTACCTGTATCCTTTCGATTTTCACAAGGTCATCTTGCCATTTCTCCCACCGTGACTTTAATCGCTCTGGAATTGGATCATCCCATCCTGTTCCTTGCTGGCACATATCCTGGAGAATATTCTTTCCATTGAGGAGGTATGGAGCTACGAAGCCCAACGGGTCGTATATGGAGGCGACAGATGACAGGATGCCGCGCCGTGTTGCGGGCTGGTTCTTTGGTGGAACCTTGAAGGTGAAACAGTCACTCTCGATGTTCCAGTATATTCCCAATGCTCTCTCCAACGCTGGGTCATTGAATCTGAGATCCTTTGCTTTGATGTCTGTGGCGTGTTCTGTTGAGGGAATGCTCTGGAGAACAGCACAGTTGTTGGACACAAATTTGTGAAGCCGTAAACCGCCTTTCGCACATAGTTCACGTGTCTCTTGTGCTATCTGAATGGCCTTTTCAGCAGACTCAACGCTAATGATGCCATCGTCTACATAAAAGTCTCTGGCAATGAACTGTGACCCTAATGGGTGTGTGTGACTGTGTTCTTTGGCAAGCTGCTTTTATCCATAATTTGCACAACCTGGTGAAGATACGGCTCCAAAGAGATGGACCTTCATCCTGAATTCATCAGGAGGTGTGTTTAGGTCGCCGTTCTTCCACCATAAGAAGCGTAAGTAGTCACGGTCATTCTCTGAGACATGGAACTGATGGAACATCTTTTCTATGTCACACATCAGAGCAATGTGATGTTGTCGGAAACAAATGAGAACACCTGTCAGGCTGTTTATCATGTCTGGGCCTGTGAGAAGGCGTTCATTGAGGCTGCTTCCCTTGTACTTTGCAGAGCAGTCGAAAACGACTCTCAGCTTTTCAGGCTTTTTGGGGTGATAAACACCATGGTGAGGTAGGTACCATTTTTCTCCAGAAATGCCCTCAGCACGTACCTCCTCGGCGTCACCTCTTTCAATAATGTCCTTCATGTAGTTAACGTAATCGTTCTTGTAACTCTCATTTGCAATGAACTTTCTTTTCAGGTGACTGAGCCTCACAGCAGCAAGCTGTTTGTTATCAGGTAAACATGGCCTTTCTTTGAAGGGGAGGGGCATTTCATAATGTCCATGTCTGTTTATCTTTATGCTGTCCTTTAATTTGTCAAGAAAAATCAAATCTTCTTGAGAGACTGTTTTGTCATCTCCTTGAGTGTCTCTGAAATCAGACTCGAGAATTCTTATTGCATCCATTGGAGTCACTGCAGGCAGCTCTTTCACGGTTACCCTGTGACAGTGACTGTTTGACAATTGTGCATCAGAGTGAAGTGCTAAACAGCCAACAATACTCCACCCTAAGTCTGTAAGAATAGCAAAGGGTTCGTCATCTTTTCCTGTTATGACACGTCTGGGTACGAGGGCTCCTGGACAGTTGTAACCTATCAGTAACCCCACTTTGCAGCTGAGAAGAGGCGGTATTTGGTCTGCGATCGCTGTGAGATGGCTCCATCCTTTTGCCGTTTCGTGCGTTGGTATATGTTGTCTGTTCACAGGTGTGCAGTCTTTGGTGTATGTAGGGGGCAGCTTGATGTGCACAGAGGAATTGAAACCTCTCACACGCAGGCCAGACGTCCGCTCACTTTTAAGGACCATATTTTCACCCATCATAGTTGTGAGTTTCAATTTAACTGGGCAAGTAGTCAGCTGCAGTTCCTTACTTACATCTTGCTCAATGAATGTTGTGTCGCTTTGAGTATCCAGCAGGGCATACACAAGTTTTTCTCTGGATGGATTATTGTCGCTCGACACCCATACTGGCACGATCATGGAGGTGTTTTCTGACTGACCTTGGCTGGTGACATTGAGGGACAGAGCAGATGTGGATTCCGGTTCACTGCGTTGCGCTGAATGTTCCCTCTTTGTCCATTCTTTGTCTTCACTTTTTCTGTAGCCATCATCGTGAAGGCATGTAGGATGTCGTCCTTTGCATGAGTCACACGTGTGGCGATGCCGACACTCTTTTGCGCCGTGACCGGGTTTTAGACACCCATAACACAGTCTGTTATCTTTTACGTACATCCTCCTGTATTCCAGTTTTCTTTTCATGAAATCTGGACATTTGCAAAGCTGGTGACCGATATCCTGGCATAGCATGCAAGGTGTCTTGAACTCTTCCTTTGACATTGTCTGCTTATTATTTTCCATCACTGTTTGTGTATTGAAAGTGATGGCTTTGTTTCCTTTGCTTTCCTTTGTGCTCCACTTGTCTTGACAGGATTCAGCTGGATGGAGAGCGAGGAAAGAGGTGATTGGATTGCAGGCAGTTTCGGCCTCCACGGACATGAACTTGGCAAAGTCCTTGAAGCTGGAAATCCTTTCCTCCATGAGAAGCAATGTTACTTGCCGGTTCCATCTTGAGGCGAGCCACTCTGGCAGTTTCCGCATCAACTTCTGGTTTTCCTCACAATCGTTTAGGATGTTTAAGCCTTTTACATGGGGTATTGCCTGCAGACAGGCATTTAGGAAATCTGAGAAATCTCTCAGTCCTTCGGCATCTTTGGACTGTATTTTGACCAGTTGGATAACTTTTCTCTAAAAGCCTTTTGAATGATAAATGGCTGGCCATACCTCTGATTGAGCTTGTTCCAAGCGTCACTGTAAGCTTCGCTGTCACTACGATAGAACGTTCCTTCTAGGCATTTGCGAGCTGAGCCACCTACATATCTCTTGAGGTAGTGCAGTTTATCGGTAGTGGGAATGTTCTTTCTATCTATAAGCGACATAAATGAAGCCTTCCACTCCACAAAGTCAAATGGATTGCCATTAAACACTGTGGGCCCTGGCATTGGAAGTCTGTTAAGAGCAAGGCTGTCCTGAACAGCTTGTGCTAGGCAGGATACATCAATGGGAGGAGATGGAGTGACAACGGTGTGAGTGTCCATTGTGGCAGGGGGAATGGGGCGTATAGGGTCCTGAAATGACTGAACGGACTGGGCATCAGACTCCTCTTTCACTTCTCTGTCATATACTTCAAGTCTGGCTTGGGCCGCCTTTACATCTTTTTCAGCTTGCAATCGTTCTAATTCGGCCTTGTGTTTTTCTAATTCCCTCCTATGTTCTTCCTCTAAAACTCTGATCTTTTCCTTTTGCGTCTTTTCCTGCGTTAGCATCTTATATTCAGCCTCCTTAGCAGCTAACTCCGCCGCTGCTTCTGCTCGCTTGACTGCAACACCTGAGTGCATGGAGCCATGACTGCCAGTCAGCGCTGAAGCAGAGGAGCCATAAATGGACCGGGCGTAGTCGGGCTTAAGTAGCTCACGAATAGCGCTGTCCTTCATATTCTGCATCGTATTCTCCATTTACGCCAGTCAGTCTCTCATACAATATTTTGATCATGTCAATGGTTACTGCTGCACAAGAATCAACCTTACGCCTTAGCTCAGTATCGGGTGGGCCGCACCCTCTCAGTTCATCATACAATTTTATGATATCCATTTTCCTTGTATCCAAATTGTCTGAGGGATGCCAAGTGGCTTTCTGTTAGCTCGATTTGAGTTCTTGACGGTTTGACGAGCGTGGGCTTTCCACTGTTCATACAGACTAACAAGTCTCCTTTCCCGTTTGCTCTGCTCCTCTTTACGGTACGCTAGCATCTTTTCAGTGGGAACACGTGTCCGGTCACGGCGTCTAACCGCTACATCTGCGTCATCATCTTCATCATTTAAAAGTTCAGCAAGAATGTCCTGTTTGTTTTGCAAAGACTCTTTTAGTTCTTGTCTAACAGCACCTTGTTCTGTTTCCTTGTCTAGCATTTCCTTATGTTCTTGAATTACCTTTCGAAGGTTTTCTATCTGTTGCTCTTTATCCTCGCTGCGCAAAGCAGCATCGTTTCCCTCCATTTTCGTTAGCCTTCCTCCGTCTCCTTGCTACTTTACCACGTCCCCGTCTTCAGTTCACCGCTGCCCTTCTCCATTCCGTCAGTAGAAGTTGTCCGTTTATTCCGTTGTAGTCTTCTATGTAGCAGGTTAGCTGGAAAGGTGACGTTCTTCCTTTGGTGTAACTAGCAGGTAGCTCGAGAGGTCTCGCTTAGAAGCTGTTAATTACTGTAACGGATCCCCGTATATCAATCGGCGTGAGACTTTACTGCTGGTGAACTTCTTTATTTCTTTTCTTCCGTTGTATAATCATGAACCAAAACTATTGAATTAAAACCTCCTTGTCACCACCGTAAGAGCGTTAGCCTCATACGGGTCCATTAAAACTATCAAAACTCTTCATATAATGCGCATCCGTCCGTCACATTTAGCCGTTACGTCAAGTTTGTATATTAACACAAAATAAAGGTGCGCTTCCTTCTAACATTTCAAAATAAAAGTCAAATTTAGCTCAAAGCGGAAGTAGATTAAAACATATACAAAATCATTAAAACAATACAATATAAAAAGGCATACATCAAAACCAATGAAGCAGATACAAAATAAGGCAATCAACACAAAACAATATTCAATTCAATTCAGTTTATTTGTATAGCCCAATTTCACAAATTACAAATTTGTCTCGGAGTGCTTTACAATCTGTACACATAGACATCCCTGCCCCAAAACCTCACATCGGACCAGGAAAAACTCCCAAATAACCCTTCAGGGGAAAAAAGGGAAGAAACCTGCAGGAGAGCAACAGAGGAGGATCCCTCTCCAGGATGGACAGATGCAATAGATGTAATGTGTACAGAAGGACAGATTTAGAGTTAAAATACATTCAATGAATGTGACAGAGTGTATGAATAGTTCATAGTAGGCATATTCCACGATGGAGACCTCCACGATCCATCAGGCAGATGGAGGTGGGGAGGAGGAGTGGGCGGAGTCTCAACAGGACAGTGGCGTAGTCATGAGCAGGAATTCCACGACCCAGACGATCCATCAGGCAGATAGGATCTATGCCGTCTCATAGGGTCCGATGACCCCATGAGACGTGAAGTCAAAAGGACTCCGGGGAGAAAGCAGTGTTAGTAAGGTGTGATTGAGAGATGAAAATTCATCCTTAAGGAGAGAAAACAGAGGAGATAGGTACTCAGTGCATCCTAAAACGTCCCCCGGCAGCTATAAGCCTATAGCTGGATATCAAGGGGCTGGACCAGGGCAAACCTGATTCAGCCCTAACTATAAGCTCTGTCAAAGAGGAAGGTCTTAAGTCTACTCTTAAACGAGGTGACTGTGTCTGCCTCCCGGACTGCAATTGGAAGCTGGTTCCATAAAAGAGGAGCTTGATAACTAAAGGCTCTGGCTCCCATTCTACTTTTAAGACTCTAGGAACTACAAGTAGTCCTGCATTTAGTGAGCGAGCTCTCTAGTGGGCAATATGGTACTACAAGCTCCTTAAGATATGATGGTGCATCACCAATCAAGGCTTTGTAGGTTAAGAGAAGAATTTTAAAAGTGATTCTTGATTTTACTGGGAGCCAGTGCAGAGCAGCTAGTGCAGGAGTGATGTGATCTCTTTTCTTAGTTTTAGTGAGAACACGAGCTGCAGCATTCTGGATCAACTGGAGGGACCTAAGAGATTTATTAGAGCAGCCTGATAATAAGGAGTTGCAGTAATCCAGTCTCGAAGTAACGAACGCGTGAACCAATTTTTCTGCATCTTTTTGAGACAAGATGTGCCTGATTTTTGAAATATTACGTAGATGAAAGAATGCAGTCCTTGAGATTTGCTTTACGTGGGAGTTAAAGGACAAGTCCCGATCAAAGATAAACCTTTTAAGGGGTTATTTACAGTATGAATACAACAGAACACAGTATAAATACAATATAACACAGTATGAATACAACAGAACACAGTATAAATATATATATAATATTTGTTACACTGATCACGTGTCTCCAGTATATATTAATATAAATATATATATATGATAAAAATATACATTTATAATATCCAATACACTGTTCATGTCTCTCCAGCTGTTTAAATGACTGACAGCTAATAACATATAATATATAATAATATAATGTATATATAAAAATAGATGTATAATATAGAATAACAGTGTCTTAAATATACAGTGTGTAACATAATATCGAATAATATATATATATATATATATATATAATAATATGATATGTATTATTATAGATAGTATATATATACTAATATATAATAACAGTGTATTAAATATACAGTGGGTTAGATATAATTGATAACAAGATAAGACATTATTATTTGTATTAGTATATATATTATATATACATAGACATTGTGTAACATATAATATCTAAGAAAATATGTTTGATATATAATAACAGTATTAAATAGAGAGTGGGTAACATATAATATATAATAATATAATGTTTATATAATAATAGATGTTTAATATATAATAACCATGTATTAAATATAGTCGGTAATGTTTAAATAGTGCATTGAACAGACAGTGATTTCATATATATTTATTTATTTTGTATATATATAATAATATATACTAACCGTGTATTAAATATACAGTGAGTGTGTAAGATATACTATATAACAATATAATAGTTAATAATATTATATGTATGAGTATATCTACGATATATACTTATATATCATATCAGTATTAAATAGAGAGTGGGTAACATATAATATATTATAACATAAATAATATAATATGTATTATTATATATTATAATAAATAATATAACAAATATTTAATAATAAATAGTGCATTGAACAGACAGTGATTTTTTATTTATTTATTTGTAAATGTTCAACTCTTTTAAATGATTCTACGAACATTATTTATTCTTCAAATATTTTAATTGATTATTATTATCTGTGATGTATTACTATATCTTTGTTACGGAGGAAGCGCTGTGCCAACGGCTGCTTGTTTCAGTAGTGGCGTTTTGCTTTTATTTTATTGTCTTTTTTTTGCACTTTTCCTCTCTTTTTCTTTTCTTTTCTTTCACGTTTGTCTTAGTTACGGTCGGACACTGGACCATAACTACTTTTTTCGATAATTCTACTGTGGCTTTTGTTCACTTTGTCGTGAGTATCGGAGAGCAACAGCAAAACAATGACGGGGACCGTCGTCTACTCGCGCGCTCAGCTGATCGCGCTGTGCAGGCCGAAGCTTCTGCCTGGAGAAAGACCTGTGATCCCGCTGGAGCTACGGAGAAGGGCTCGCGGTTGCAGATCTGGTGTCAAGCGGAGGGCTAAAACGAGGAGATACAAACCCTCGGTACCGCGATCATAACGGGAACGTGAGGTCTTTGGCGAATAAGACGGATGAGCTCGGCGCTGGTAATGTCCGAGAGGATCTTCCGTGAGAGCAGTCTCTTGTGTTTCACTGAGACGTGGCTGCACGCGGACTAACCGGATCACAGCGCTTTGCCCGGCTTCAGGACTGTTCGCTGACAGAGACGCTACACAGAGCGGTAAGAAGAGGGGGCGGATCGCTGTTTATGTGAATGAACGGTGGTGCCACCCGACCATGTGCGTGAAGGAGCGCTGTAGCCCGAACATTGAACTGTTGGCCGGGGATGCGCCCGTACTATTTGCCGAGAGAGTTCACGTCCGCCATTTTGGTTGTCGTACGTGCCGCCATCAGCTGACGCTGAGGAAGCTGTGGACACCATCCACTCCACTGTGTCTGCTCTGCTGAATCATCAGCCTGGAGCATTCATGGCCATCACTGGTGACTTTAACCACACCACATTGGATAAAGCTCTGCCAACCTTCCATCAATACATAGACTGCCCAACAAGGAACAATAAAACTCTGGACTTGCTGTATGCTAATACTAAGGACGATACAGCGCCACTGCCCTTCCCCCTCGGCAGGTCTGATCATGACCTGGTCCGCTGACACCCAGGTATGTTCCTCTGGTGAAGAGGCTGCCGTGACCACCAGGACTGTGAGGAGGTGGTCTCTGGAGGCTAACGACGCCTACAGGACTGCTTCGAGTCAACGGACTGGAATGTGCTGTGTGGACCGCACGTAGAGGACATCAACAGTATGTCCGACTGCATCACGGAATACATCAAGTTCTGTGAACACACCACCATCCCATCACGGACTGTGCGCTGCTTCCCAACAACAAGCCCTGGATCACCAGGGACCTGAAGGCGCTTCTCAACATGAAGAAAGCTGCTTTCAGGTCTGGAGACAGGGATGAGCTGAGGAGAGCCCAGCGCAACCTGAAGGTGAAGCTCAGGAGGCAAGGACTCCTACAGGAGGAAGCTGGAGGCCAAACTCAGCTGAACAACACAAGGGAGGTGTGGTCTGGCATGAAGCAGATAACTGGCTTCAAGGTGGGAGGAGACAGCCAGGGGCTCCTGGAGAGGCCAACGAGCTGAACTGTTTTTCAATAGGTTCAGTTCACAGCCTCCCCGTCTCCTCCACACATCACACCTCCCAAACACCTCCTCCCCTCTGTCCCCCTGCTGAGCTGCACATCCACCGAGCCCTCAATAACAATGGGCTCCTCCACCCCTCTCTCTGTGACAACTGACCAGGTGAGAAGACAGCTGGAGAAACTACACCAGCGCAGAGCTGAAGGTCCTGATGGCATCAGCCCCAGGGTCCTAAAGACCTGCGCCACCCAGCTGTCTGGTGTCCTGCAGCGCCTCTTCAACCTCAGCCTGAGGCTGGGGAAGTCCCGTGCTGTGGAAGACGCGTGCCTGGTCCCTGTCCCAAAGAAGTCAGCACCATCTGGCCTCAACGACTACCGACCGGTCGCCTCACCTCCCATGTGATGAAGGTGCTGGAGAGGCTGGTCTTGGCCCACCTCCGCCGCAGGTGAAATCATCGTTGGACCTCTGCAATTTGCTTACCAGCCTCATGTGGGAGTGGACGACGCCATCATCTACCTGCTGCAACGAGCTCAGTCGCACCTGGATGGAACCGGTGTCTCTGTGAGAGTCACTTTGACTTCTCCAGTGCATTTAACACCATCCAGCCACTGCTGCTGAGTGAGAAGCTGCGGGTGGCGGTGACGACGCCCACCATCTCCTGGATCACTGACTACCTCACAGGCAGACCACAGCTTGTCAGAATGGGGCGTGTGCTGCCTGTGACGGTGGTCTGTGATGTTGAGCCCCACAGGAACTGTTCTGTCTCCTTCCTCTTCACCCTGTACACCAGTGACTTCCAGTACAACACGGAGTCATGCCATCTGCAGAAGTACTCTGATGATTCTGCAGTGGTCGGGTGTATTAGGGATGGACGGGAGGAGGAGTACAGGGCAGTGGTGAGTGACTTTGTAAAGTGGGCCGATGCGAACCACCTGCGGCTGAACGTGGCCAAGACCAGAGAGATGGTGGACTTCAGGAGGAAGGCGACAGCTCCTACACCTCTGAGTGTCCTGGGAGTGGACGTGGACATGGTGGAGGAGCAAGTACCTGGGCTCCATCGACAGCCGACTGAACTGGAAGGCCAACATCAACGCTGTGTACAAGAAGGGATGAGTCGCTCTTTCCTGAGAAAGCTTGATCCTTCAACGTGTGCAGCAAGATGCTGGAGTTATTCTACCAGTCGGTTGTCGCCAGTGTGCTGCACTTTGCCATTGTCTGCTGGGGAGCAGCATCGAGCCGTGACACCAGCCGTCTTAACAAACTGGTTAGGAAGGCTGGCTCCATCATCGGCTGCCAGCTGGAGCACCTGGAACAGGTGGTGGAGAGGAGGTCGTTGAAGAAACTGGTGTCCATATTGGACAACCCGGACCACCCTCTCCACCACCTCCTACAGGGACAGAGGAGTACTTTCTCCAGACGTCTCCTCACGCTCCGCTGCCACAAGGAGAGATACAGGAGAACATTCCTGCCGACGGCTATGAGGCTCTACAACAGTTCACCTCTTGCCAGATCACCCTAACCCTTCTTATATTTTGTGTTTTTTTATTTTTATTCTTGTGTGTTGCTGCTACTGACTCGACAAATTTCCCCTTGGGGATTAATAAAGTATATATCTATCTATCTATCTATCTAATTGTTTTGTTCCAAACCGCTGCTCGTCTCCCAGTCAGAACGGCAGCTTGGTCACATGACGCAATGAATAATATCCCTACCGTACTGCGCATGCTCGAGAGTTCGAGCCCAGTCAATTGTTATGATTCAAACCATCGTCAGGGCTTGCAAGTTGGTCACAGATGTATTGCAGAATCGCTTCTTGCCTCGCTGGTGTAGTGGTTAGTGCTATGGACATTTACATTCGGCGCCGCTGTGCGGATGCTTGAGGTTCGAGCCCAGCCTCGGCACCTGAGGTCAAGTGGGTTCGAACGTCTCATGTTAGGCGAGTTTCATCCGAGATATTCGGTTTCTTCCCGTGACAAATGTCACCTAAAACACCTTTAAAAAACGATTATGTGACAGGTCTCCAGCGGTAGTTTTGCCAATACCAGCAACTATTTATTTTAATGATGGTTATTACTAGAAGTACGACATGACAGAATATGATCCCCAACGGTCATGTGCACATGACGAGTTAGAAACTTCACATTTCTAACTGGTTTCCCCTGCTCAGCGACACACCCGCTGAGGAACACACTCTGGAGATCAATAATCTCTTGCCCTCAACCAGTGCCTATCTTTATCGAATAAAGGAATATCAAATCAAATCAAATCTGTCCTTAAGTGGAGTGGCCTTGGAAACCGCTGTATGCCCTGGTGTATATTTGGATGGCTTTTCTCCCATCAACCGTGACCAATTATCTTCAACGGTTTCTACTTCTAACCCGTCTACCTGTCTCTTGGACCCCGTCTACCTGTCCCTTGGACCCCGTCTACCTGTCTCTTGGACCCCGTCTACCTGTCCCTCCGACTCCGTCTACCTGTCTCTTAGACCCCGTCTACCTGTCTCTTGGACCCCGTCTACCTGTCTCCTGGACCCCGTCTACCTGTCTCTTGGACCCCGTCTACCTATCTCTTGGACCCCGTCTACCTGTCCCTTGGACCCCATCTACCTATTTCTTGGACCCCGTCTACCTGTCTCCTGGACCCCGTCTACCTGTCTCTTGGACCCCGTCTACCTGTCTCTTAGACCCCATCTACCTGTCTCTTGGACCCCGTCTACCTGTCTCCTGGACCCCATCTACCTATCTCTTGGACCCCGTCTACCTGTCTCCTGGACCCCATCTACCTATCTCTTGGACCCCGTCTACCTGTCTCTTGGACCCCGTCTACCTGTCTCCTGGACCCCGTCTACCTGTCCCTCCGACCCCGTCTACCTGTCTCTTGGACCCCATCCCGACGAGGCTGCTTAAAGACGTTTTGCCTTTAATTGGCGGCTCTCTATTAGATATTATCAATGTGTTCTCTGCTAACAGGCCACGTACCACACTCCTTCAAAGTGGCTGTTATTAAACCTCCTGAAGAAGCCCACTCTGGATCCAGAGGTGTTGGCTCACTACAGACTGATCTCTAACCTCCCTTTCCTCTCCAAGATCCTTGAGAAAGTGGTCGCAAATCAGTTGTGCGACTTTCTACATCATAATAGTTTATTTGAGGAGTTTCAGTCAGGATTTAGAAAACACCACAGTACCGAGACGGCACTGGTGAAAACTACAAATGACCTCTTAATGGCAGCAGATAAAGGACTCATCTCTGTACTGGTCTTGTTAGACCTTAGTGCTGATAGAGGACTCATCTCTGTACTGGTCTTGTTAGACCTTAGTGCTGATAGAGGACTCATCTCTGTACTGGTCTTGTTAGACCTTAGTGCTGATAGAGGACTCATCTCTGTACTGGTCTTGTTGGACCTTAGTGCTGATAGAGGACTCATCTCTGTACTGGTCTTGTTAGACCTTAGTGCTGATAGAGGACTCATCTCTGTACTGGTCTTGTTGGACCTTAGTGCTGATAGAGGACTCATCTCTGTACTGGTCTTGTTAGACCTTAGTGCTGATAGAGGACTCATCTCTGTACTGGTCTTGTTAGACCTTAGTGCTGATAGAGGACTCCTCTCTGTACTGGTCTTGTTGGACCTTAGTGCTGATAGAGGACTCATCTCTGTCCTGGTCTTGTTAGACCTTAGTGCTGATAGAGGACTCATCTCTGTACTGGTCTTGTTAGACCTTAGTGCTGATAGAGGACTCATCTCTGTACTGGTCTTGTTAGACCTTAGTGCTGATAGGACTCCTCTCTGTCCTGGTCTTGTTAGACCTTAGTGCTGCATTCGACACCATTGACCATGACATCCTATTACAGAGACTGGAGCAGTCGATTGGCATTTCAGGCACGGCACTAATTTGGTTCAAATCCTATTTATCAGATCGACCTCAGTTTGTATTTGTAAACGATGACGCCTCGATAACCACCAACGTTAGTCACGGAGTTCCACAAGGTTCTGTGCTTGGACCAATTTTATTTACCTTATACATGCTTCCTTTGGGCAATATTATCAGGAAACACTCCATAAACTTTCATTGTTATTAGATTAGATTAGATGATCCTTTATTAGTCCCACAATGGGGAAATTTCAGGATCACAGCAGCAGGTGCACATTAGTGCATTAATAAACAAAATACAATAACAATATTAAATGTACAGAGGAATACAAAATATATATATATACAAGGTAGTGATTAAAGTGAATTGTCAGCAGGTTAAAGTGATCCATTTATACATCTGAACATTTAAACAAGTCTAAGGATAATACCAATGTGGGGTTGGAAAAAATGAAAAATGTCCACATCATTGGCATCTTGGAGTGTTTGGCCAAATAAGTCGGCCCATCCGATGTTGTCCCACAGCGCCGCTCATGCAGATGATACTCAATTATATCTATCAATCAAACCAGAGGAGTCCAACCAACTCAGTAAAATTCAAGCATGTCTTAAAGACATAAAAACATGGATGACCTGCAACTTCTTGATGTTAAACTCTGACAGAACTGAAGTTATTTTATTTTACTTTAATTGAACACCTCGTCATCAATGATCTAGTGATGTGGTTTCTGTAGATGGCATTGCCCTGGCATCCAACATCACTGTAAAGAATCTCTGTTACCTTTGATCCGGACTTGTCCTTTAACTCCACATGAAGAACATCTCAAGGACTGCATTGTTTCATCAACGTAATATTTCAAAAATCAGGCACATCTTGTCTCAAAAAGATTCAGAAATGTTCACGTGTTTGTTACTTCTAGACTAGATTACTGCAACTCCTTATGATCAGGCTGCTCTATAAGTCTCTTAAGTCAACTCCTTATGATCAGGCTGCTCTATAAGTCTCTTTGGTCAACTCCTTATTATCAGGCTGCTCTTTAAGTCTCTTAAGTCAACTCCTTATTATCAGGCTGCTCTATAAGTCTCTTAGGTCAACTCCTTATTATCAGGCTGCTCTATAAGTCTCTTAGGTCAACTCCTTATTATCAGGCTGCTCTATAAGTCTCTTAGGTCAACTCCTTATTATCAGGCTGCTCTATAAGTCTCTTAAGTCAACTCCTTATTATCAGGCTGCTCTATAAGTCTCTTTGGTCAACTCCTTATTATCAGGCTGCTCTATAAGTCTCTTAGGTCAACTCCTTATTATCAGGCTGCTCTATACGTCTCTTAGTCAACTCCTTATTATCAGGCTGCTCTATAAGTCTCTTTGGTCAACTCCTTATTATCAGGCTGCTCTATAAGTCTCTTAGGTCAACTCCTTATTATCAGGCTGCTCTATAAGTCTCTTAGGTCAACTCCTTATTATCAGGCTGCTCTATAAGTCTCTTAAGTCAACTCCTTATTATCAGGCTGCTCTATAAGTCTCTTTGGTCAACTCCTTATTATCAGGCTGCTCTATAAGTCTCTTAGGTCAACTCCTTATTATCAGGCTGCTCTATATGTCTCTTAGGTCAACTCCTTATTATCAGGCTGCTCTAATAAGTCTCTTAGGTCAACTCCTTATTATCAGGCTGCTCTATACGTCTCTTAGGTCAACTCCTTATTATCAGGCTGCTCTAATAAGTCTCTGAGGTCCCTCCAGTTGATCCAGAATTCTGCAGCTCGTATTCTCACTAAAACTAAGAAAAGAGATCACATCACTCCTGCACTAAAATTCTTCTCTTAACGTACAAAGCCTTGATTGGTGATGCTCCATCATATCTTAAGGAGCTTGTAGTACCATATTGCCCCACTATAGAGCTGCGGTCACTAAATGCGGGGCTACTTGTAGTTCCTAGAGTCTTAAAAAGTAGGAGGAGCCAGAGCCTTCAGTTATCAAGCTCCTCCTCTTTTTTGGAACCAGCTTCTACCTTTAGTCCGGGAGGCAGACACAGTCACCTCGTTTAAGAGTAGACTTAAGACCTTCCTCTTTGACAGAGCTTATAGTCAGGGCTGAATCAGGTTCACCTGGTCCAGCCCCTTGATATGCTGCTATAGGCTTATAGCTGCTGGGGGATGTTTAGGATACACTGAGCACCTATCTCCTCTTTTCTCCCTCCTTGTAGATGAATTTTCATTTCTCCATCACACATTACTAACTCTGCTTTCTCCCCGGAGTCCTTTTGACTTCGTAGATCCTACCTGCCTGATGGATCATGGAGGTCTGGATCGTGGAATATGCCGACAACCAACTATTCATACACTCTGTCATACTCATTGATTGTGTTTTAATTTGTGTGTAATGATTCCTTCTGTACACATGACGTCTATTGTTCTGTTGCTCTGTTGCTCTCCTGAAGGTTTCTTCCCTTTTTGCAGAGCCAATGTCTGTAGACGGGAGAGGGGTCAGACTTTGGTCTTGAAGGTGTTCTGCTGTGTGTAGACTACATCTAATCCAGGGGGGGGGGTGGAGCACTGCCCGTCTCCAGATGCTCTCTGGATCATCAGCACTCAGCTGATCACTTCCATCTGGTGAGAGAAGAAGAAGACAACAGAAGAGATGGATCAGTGTCTCCAGAGACTCCCTCCATCAGCTGCCAGTGAAGCAGCACATCAGTAGAAAGAGAAACAACAACAACAACAACACATATACTCAAACCCTCGACTGACCTCAGAGTCTCCAGTCTATAATGTGGACTCTCCAGAAAACCAGTCAGCAGCTTCACTCCTGAATCCTGCAGCTCGTTCCAGCTCAGATCCAGTTCTCTGAGACTGGAGGGGTTTGACTTCAGAGCTGATCCCAGAGAAGAACAGCCTTCCTCTGTGATCTCACAGTCTGACAGTCTGTAAACACACAAAACAACACACAGAGTTTATTATATCAATACACAATGAATCATGATTGACATCATGAACACGAGTGGCTTTCACTTTGGTTTCATCTTCTTCTGTAAACAGACATTTAGTTAAAATCACGTCAGTGAAAGAAGAAGAAAAGATGACAGAAACAATCTGTTCATCATCCAATCAGATGAGTTCATGTTTTAATGTGAACTCCACTTCACAAGGTTTCCTGCAGCTGGTAGCAGACGTGTAGAAGCAGCTTACGGCCGGAGGATTCATGACTTCAGAGAGAAGATGAACCTGATCACAAGGATCACAACAAGTTTCATTTCAACACTTATTTCATTTAACCCTTGTGTTGCCTTAGGGTCATTTTGACCTGAATCAATATTACACCCTCCCCCCGCCTTTGGGTCATTTTGACCCGATTCAATGTTTCACCCTCCTGTTACCTTTATATTTACTAACATATTTGACCCTTTGGGTTCAATTTGACGCCAGCAATTAAAACCTCCAGAAAATTATTAGAATTAATATTGTTTTCCAAGTTTAAGTGTGAGGCACTTTATGTTTGTTTGTTGACTACCGAAAGAACACCGACATTAAACATTGAATGGGGTCAAATTAATCCTAAGGCGGGGGGAGGGTGTAATATTGATTCGGGTCAAAATGACCCTAAGGCAACACAAGGGTTAAATGGATAAATGTTTGGTTCTTTATGTGTGAATAAATAACTCTTTTTATGAGGAACATTGACTCACTCAAGTATATATATATCTAATATTAATAAAGTATGGTACATATAGTATACTCAGTCATCAATACTCTTTGTGTCTCTCTGAGTGACATTCTGTAGGGAAAGGACAGGAGGCCCCTGACTCTTTAGCCCTTTGGCCCTCTGACCCTTTGACCTCTGAGAACCTTTGGCCCCCTGACCTTTTGCCCCTGACCTTTGGCCCCTGACCCTGTGTCCCCTAACCTTGTGGCCCCTGACCCTGTGGCCCCTGGCTCTGTCCCATAGGCCTGTTCATTAATCCATCAGCAGCATGAAGCCAGACAAGTGTCATGATTGTATATCAGGTATAATTAAAATCCTTGAGGTCCAGTTAGAGAGAGTTTCCTCACTAAAGGTCAGAACATCAATGTCAGATATGCGCTCTATGATTTTGTGCCATATGCATTGAAGTAGCCAACAGTTGTATTAACATGTGTATGTAGTAAACAACTGACTGTCAAGTTAAATAAAGAAAACTAAACTGAATAACATCTACAAAATATGTATTATAGATTTCCAACTGAACTGGATTAATTATGAATAATAAATAATCTAATAATACATACATTATCTTCTCTTATTTAAAGTGAAATAAAGGTCGGATTTAAAACAGAAAGCTTTTGAAAAATGTGACTTTAAATTAAAGGACTTAATTTTACAATAAAGTATTAAACTGATTTGTCCTGCAGCTTTAAATTCAGTTTCTTCAGGCGTCAAGCGATGTCAATCAAAAGAGCCAAGATATTATATTCTTGTTCTCTGACAGGAGAAATGTGTGTGCAGGGACTCCATCTGGTTATGAAACCATTTGTTTCAGCTCATTTCTCTCTGTTCACATCAGTGATCATCAGTTAATTCATGTTACATTAAGATCATATTGGGCTCTTATCTTTATTTATAATTCAGTGAACCCACCTCAGAGTCTTCAGTCTACAACGTGGACTCTCCAGAAAACCAGTCAGCAGCTTCACTCCTGAATCCTGCAGCTGGTTGGAGCTCAGATCCAGTTCTCTGAGACTGGAGGGGTTTGACTTCAGAGCTGATCCCAGAGAAGAACAGCCTTCCTCTGTGATCTCACAGTCTGACAGTCTGTAAACACACAAAACAACACACAGAGTTTATTATATCAATACACAATGAATCATTATTGACATCATGAACACGAGTGGCTTTCACTTTGGTTTCATCTTCTTCTGTAAACAGACATTTAGTTAAAATCACGTCAGTGAAAGAAGAAGAAAAGATGACAGAAACAATCTGTTCATCATCCAATCAGATGAGTTCATGTTTTAATGTGAACTCCACTTCACAAGGTTTCCTGCAGCTGGTAGCAGACCTGACCCTCTGGCCCCTGACCCCTTGACCTCTGACCCTTTGGCCCCTGACCCTGTGGCCCCTGACCCTTTGGCCCCCTGACCCTTTGGCCCCTGACCCTGTGGCCCCTGACCCTTTTAGCCCCTGACCCTTGGCCCCTGACCCTTGGCCCCTGACCCTGTGGCCCCTGGCTCTGTCCCATAGGCCTGTTCAGTAATCCATCAGCAGCATGAGGCCAGACAAGTTATCCATGTCGTGCTTGTAGAGGACGACATGCAACGAGGCAGCTGATGTGAAGTGGAACATGTCACCAGGAAATGAAACACTTGATGGATCAATACGTAGATCCATCAAACAGTTATTGATTAAACATGAAGGTGCTACACTAGCAGCAGAATTGAACCCACCTCAGAGTCTCCAGGCTACAACGTGGACTCTCCAGAAAACCAGTCAGCAGCTTCACTCTTGAATCCTGCAGCTGGTTTCCACTCAGATCCAGTTCTCTGAGACTGGAGGGGTTTGACTTCAGAGCTGATCCCAGAGAAGAACAGCCTTCCTCTGAGATCCCACAGCATGACAGTCTGTAAACACACAAAACAACACACAGAGTTTATTATATCAATACACAATGAATCATTATTGACATCATGAACACGAGTGGCTTTCACTTTGGTTTCATCTTCTTCTGTAAACAGACATTTAGTTAAAATCCCATCAGTGAAAGAAGAAGAAAAGATGACAGAAACAATCTGTTCATCATCCAATCAGATGAGTTCATGTTTTAATGTGAACTCCACTTCACAAGGTTTCCTGCAGCTGGTAGCAGACGTGTAGAAGCAGCTTACTGCCGGAGGATTCATGACTTCAGAGAGAAGATGAACCTGATCACAAGGATCACAACAAGTTTCATTTCAACACTTATTTCATTGAAATGGATACATGTTTGGTTCTTTATGTGTGAATAAATAACTCTTTTTATGAGGAACATTGACTCATTCAAGTTTTTAGTTGGTGACCCTGACATGGGAGTCTATGAGCTGTGTTTAGTGGAGGTTTGCTCGATGTTAGTGGATAGCATCCTTAGCATGGAGAAGAAAAAAAAGAGAGAATTTGTATCTTTATTTCTTATTAATTGTTAAAAAACCCATTAAAAACCTCTCAGATATCTAGCTTTGAAACTTCTCACACACAGCGCTGTTTGATCATGGGAGTGCAGATCCCGTTTTACTGAAATCTGTGTAGTTATATAGATATTATAGGTGTGAGGAGCGACCAGCTGGCTCTCTGAGGTGTGAACTTTTAGTGGAACAAAGACTTTGTTAACACTAGGCTAAATGCTAACATGTCGACACATGAGGCTGGTGTTTAAGGAATACAGGGCTATCAAGTCTCACGCATTGAGCGTGAGACTCACGCAATTCGGTCTTATCTCACACACTCCCGCCACACATCGAATTCCTCACGCTGAAAAAACCTCTCGGCTATTTAATGCTTGAATGCAGGGGTGCTCAATATATGCCGATCGATTGGTCCGCTGCAGAGCTCCGACGCTGGTCTGCGCGCATCGGGGTGGAGCAAAAAAATGTCACTAGCACCCCCCCCGTCCCCCCCCCCCGTCAACAACTCCTCTCGGCTCGATGCCGGCGCGCGCAACGCTGCGATGCTCGCACAGGAGAGCATCGGGTGCTGATGGAAATCTCATGCTTGCCTGTCTTCAAAACTTGAGAGCCCTGGGAATAGATGAATGGAATGCATCTACAAGACTCTGTGCGAGTCGGATTCACCACGGGCCAGGTCAAACTACATTTTTTCTTGTTCCCTTGTGAGAAGACACGAGGTCAGTGGGGGTGAGACACATTAGCATAGTAGAAGACGCCATTACGATTCGGATTAGCGCCTCCGAGAGGTTCTGAAATAGATACTTCGGAAAGGGGATTAAGGGGTTAACCTTTTAGCACCATCGTGTGGTTGGTGTTGGAAATTACATCCGACACACCAGAGTTGCATGCTGCTGCTGTTTTCACCAACATATTTTGACAATTTGGATTTAAGAGATATTTTTCTTTGAGTACTATTGCCAGTGTTAAAGATATAGTGTTGGGTTTACTATTGATTTTTGATAAACAATAGTGGTTATTATTACAGTAATGCCGTTAGGCGTACGAGTAATTGATTTCTCATCACTGTTTCAGTACTGAGTTTGTATTTGTTTATCTTTTTGTTTTTTTGATTGACAGTTTTAGAGAATAGTGTTGGGTTTACTGTTTTTTGGGAAAAGACAGTGGTTATTATTACAGTAAATGCCGTTAGGCTTACGAGTAATTGATTTCTCATCACCGTTTCAAAACTGAGTTTTTTATTTTTATTTTAGTCGGTTTAAAGGATAGTTTTGGGTTTACTGTTTTTTGGAAAAATAGTGGTTATTATTACAGTCGTCCGTTGGACGCATGCAATCGATTTCTCATGAGCTGTTAAGAAACTGACACCTATTTATGCGACGTGCTAAATTGGCAGTTTTGTTTAAAGTAACAAATATTCTCCCATTCTACAGTATATTGTTAAATGTTTTGTGTAATAATAACGTCCTTTTCCCATTTTTGACAGCTGCAGGCTGTAACAAGTCTTGATGCTTGACTGTTTTGAATGTCTGATTGCTGTTTAACCAAAGTAACAGTTTGTTTTTTACCATTATTATTCTGTATTCGTATTACCATTTGTTCTTGTTTGGAGGTGAAAGGTGCAGGGGTGTTTTATGAGTCACCAGGACTGTGCCACAGCGGGAGGTCAGGATGCAGATCTCTCTGCCCTCCTTCCCTCCCCCCACTCCCTCGCTCCCCACATACATTAAGATTCTTGAACTGATAAAAGTAAAGAAAAGAGTGAGAAAAAAATGGAGCTTGTTTTTTGAGACAAAGGATTCCCAACACTTACTTATGCGATGTGGGGGAAGGTCTTCATGAAGAAGCCGAGATGAAAGTGGAGGTTTCATGACACTGTAAAGCTGGAATACTGCAAGATATTCGCCCTGTTTCCCCTCTCTCCCCACCCACCCACCCTATCTTTCCCTCCCTCTCCCCCCCACCCACCCTCCCAACACACACATCGACACACATCAACACACGCACTCACTTAGCATATAGAGGACAAATGTTGTCCAAAGACAACATACCTTGCTCCATTCACTGTGTCCAAAGATCAATACACACACACACACATTGTGACGATGTTATGCATGTCGCATAAACATGAAAGAAACCTTTAAAATAGATTGACCTTTGAAAAGGAAACATTTTATTCACGGTTTGGAAATTATAGATGAATAATTTTGATATTGGAACACATTTGAAAGAAAAATGTATGAATGTAATTTTAATCTGAATATTCTTTGTTGGGGAAGTTGGACCGCAGAGTAAACTTTTTCCTCCCATTTAGCTTTGTTTCTTTCATTGTTTTGGATTAAATTGGTGTTGTTGTAACTTGTGTTAACAGTAGAATGACTAAGAGTCGTAACGTCTGTTTAAATCAAACCAATAACCTTTTTTCCCATTTGTAAGTTTCTTTGATTTTGGTAAGTGATGGTTGAACTATTTCATTTAAAATAACAGCTTTGCCCATTTCTTGACGGTTGATTGTTACAATATTGGCTAACAGTAACAGTTTTTTTCCCATTTTGACACAATATTGTAAAATGTGTAGACTGTGCAATTCCAGTGTATAACGTCATTTTAAATTGTTTAGATATTTTTCTTCTTCTACATTTACATTTCCTTACATATATAAAGCCAGTCAGTACCTATTCTCTGGAAAATACCAGAGCCAACAATCAAGACCCCAGTAGCTTGAAGGCCAGAAGTTGACTGGTGAGAATGCTCACGCTGGAAAACACAGCAGAAGAGGATCAGAAGGAAAGTATGGTTCACGTCTCGATCGACAAACCCAACAGAACCGGTGAAGCCATTGAGCGGGCAAGACTGCTGCCGTATGGCATAGCAGTGGATGATGACAACGGTCCTAGAAGATGCCTGGAGGAAGACACACCCTCAATGAAGAAGCATCCCTGAATGATGAACTTCCAACAGATACAACTCCTGTACCTTGCTGTCAGTTTAGTTCCCATCCCTTTCATCTACCCAGTCATATCTCAATACCCTCCCCGTATGCCCATAACCCCCTTATAAGAGAAGCTCTACACACCATAGTAGGTATATTAGGAGAAGAGGTAATGCCCTCTCCAACAGAGCGTTCCAATAGACATAACTGGAGATGGATGCCACCTGGACATCTCTCCCTCCCTCATCAACACCTCACAGACCCCCACCCTTAGCACAGATCCCTCAGCCCCATCCCCCAGCCTTTCCATATGACCCAGCCGCCATCTCAGCAGAATGGCCCTGACGCTGGCCCCAAGGCACGCCGAATAAGTTTCGGAGCCATTTAAGATCTTCTGCCACTAGGTCTACAAGTCAGCTTCCACAGGTACTAACAGAGAGTTGAAAGAAGAGGTTTCAAACAGGATGTCCCCAACCACCACCAGAGGTTTGCAGGTGCTGAATGCTGAGACAACAAACAAATGACAACGACCAGTGATGGCTGCGTTGAGTTCTCTCCACCTTCATGTTTCTGAATCAAATGGAATTTGCTTCAGAAAAGGAGGGAGGAAGGAGATCGCTAATGTACTGCAGCTGAAATTAGACCACATTGAAAAGGCTTAAACAAGACACTTGGTATTTCAAAAGACACATACACTCTCACCAGGGTTGGGAGTAACGCGTAAC
This sequence comes from Pseudoliparis swirei, assembly GCF_029220125.1. Classification (NCBI taxonomy): domain Eukaryota; kingdom Metazoa; phylum Chordata; class Actinopteri; order Perciformes; family Liparidae; genus Pseudoliparis; species Pseudoliparis swirei. The sequence goes on along the minus strand of NC_079394.1, from coordinate 28,975,692 downwards.
GCGTTACTGTAATTCCACTACTTTTAGCTGTAACGAGCATGTAACGAAGTATTTTTTTAATTCAACTAACGCAGTTACAATTACTGAAATTTAAATGAGTTCGTTACTCGCGTTACTCTCTTTTGTGAAAAATGAACACTTGCAGACAAGAAGACAAGCTAGGCTACTTGAGCTGCTTCTGATCCGACATCGCAGGACCTTGGTGGCGCAATGATGTAACGTCTCGGACGTTATGGACTGATGACACGGAGACGGGACCACGTTATTATTCCTCCCTTTATTGGGCATCCACCAACACAGACAGCTGCTCCTCTCGGCTCAGCAGCTCGAACATCAACAACAACGGTTCCCGTCAACCACCCGTAACTTCCGTTTTCCGACAGGTTAACCCCGCCTCCCCTCTACTCCGCCAATCACAGGCACGCCTCCCCTCTCCTCCGCCAATCACAGGCACGCCTCCCCTCTCCTCCGCCAATCACAGGCACGCCTCCTCGACCAGCACGCACGGTGCCACACTGTGATTGACAGCCACTTCCAGTGTTGCCAGGTCCGCGGTTTTTGCCGCTGGTTGAATTTTTTGTCCGCTGGTTCGGGTAGACCTATTTTGCATGCAAATTACATGAATATCTTTAAATAAAAATCCATATTTTAAATGAAATAATTTATTTATACCCAAATCCTACCAAACTGACTCCAGATCAGCACGTACACGCCTCACTAGCACCAACCCCCTCAATTATATGCAGCACCTCAAGGCACCTTTGTTTTCTCTTTTAATTAGTGTTAATACTTTAGGCCAATCACTTTTATTTCATTGGGCCTAATGTGGTAAAAAAAACACTGTTAAAAGAGTTATTTTGTATTAAGTTAAGTATTAAAAGGGACTTTTGTACGACTGCTTGATTTGAAGGCCTGTTGCCCTGTTGATTGCAATAAATAGGTCTACGACATATGTTTATTGTGTTTGACTGTTCAGTACTGTTCATGACATTAAAAAAGCAGACATAAAAGTAACTTAAAAGTTACTTTCCCTAGTAACTAATTACGTTTGATATACAGTAACTAGTAACGTAATTAAATTACTTTTATAAGAAGTAACTAGGAACTATAACTAATTACTAATTTTCAGTAACTTGCCCAACACTGACTCTCACATATACACTCACCTATGCTCACCTACGCACACACACCTACACTCAATCACTCAGCCAATTGAAGCAGCTACCGAGAGTCGTCCTGGAACTGTAGAAGCACAGTCATGAAGAAGCAACAGTCATGAAGAGACACCATAACTTACAGACCACAGTCGCCAGAGGCAATAAAGCAGCTGACCTCTCAGTGAAGAGAGGAGCAGGTTAGGTCAAACAAATGACAGCCGCTGCCATACCGGGACTCCCGGAACTTGCATTGGAGGACATCAAGCTCATGCAGACAGAAGATCCAAAGACAGTGGTGAATTGTCTAAATAAGAAACTGATGCTGAGATATGGTGATCAAAGGATATTAGGGTCTGACCACGGCACACAATTTTGCAACCAAACACGTAACACATTTTGAAACACCTACAAGAAGTTAGGACATGTGTCTAGAGAACACACTCGTAAGGAGCCCAGGATCCTCTCTTTCACCCAGAAAAAGGCGATGGTAGAGTTGATGAAGCAAGTAACTCCAAGTAGTTCAAGTATCCTCAAAATGAAGGGAGACAATGTCCCGATGAGGTATTGACAGGGAGACTTTGCAGGGTCCGCAGAGAGTTAGGCAGAAACCTATTCCCCTAGACGGCACACATTTGATGAATATGTTGAGAAATGAACTAATCAGAGTTTAGTTTTTCTTAAAGCAGGTTGCCAGAGCCCACAGCTGATGGGAACGGCCATTGGTCGAGCAAGTGACTGGGTAAGTATTAAGATCCATGTAAGTGGACTAAGCCCAGGTGAACAGGGTGGTTTGAGGTCATTGCAAGGACTTCACAGCGCCCTCCATGTAAGTTGTCTCACGGAGAGAATGACACCATTTTACATTGTATATTTGAAGATCTGTGGCTAAAGAATCACAAACAGCCACGGAAGAGTTGCCTAATCATGAGGGTAATTCTGAAAAGATCTGAAGCCATTTCCACACATTGCTGCTTAGGAGCATCATTGTTGTAAATATGTTAATATTTTGATTATTCTAAGACATTAGAGCGAGAGTTAGGACTGCAACACAGAAAGATGTATGCAAACGACACCGACTCTCACAGCTCACTGTTTCTTGCCATTAACTGCACCATTAGATGAAAATGTTTTGTTTCCCCCATAAACTGTTCTAGGGTTCGAGCACGAGCGAGAAGAGTGCCGGACAAATACCTGCCTGCTATCAGATCCTAGCAGGATTTGAATATTTCTATGACCTAGTTAAAGGAACATAGATAGGATCAATTACGTTTATTATTATGAGTAAAGATAAATAAATTAATATTGGATTGAATGAGAAATTGAGAAGCAGTTTCTCAGACGGGGTTAAAGATTGCCAGTTCAATTCTGCAACTAAGAAATAATTCCAACTTGTGATAGTTTAGTTTGATGACCTCCTGGGAATTATGGAATAGTGAATTCCAACTCCCTATTTTTAGTGACGTCCTACCTATTTAGAATTACATATACATCTTACCATTTGAACATTTTGCAAATTAGTTTGAGTTTGAATTTTGCAGCATGTCCACTGTAGTGGACCTCAGGACCGTTGTCGTGTGAAGAGACAGCCCAGTATAGAAGATGAACTGAAAGTATGTCCGTAGAGTGACATTTACCCAGAAGTGCATCCAACTTCATTAGGGAACTAAATCATTCATCCATCTAGATAGTTTTACTTGTTGGTTAAAGGATGGTAGAAGATGTTCTATTAAGATTGAACGCATTGTCATCTTATTGTTGTCTTATGTCCAGAACTGACTTAGAACAGATGCATTTGTTTGAATTTGGATTACCTAACTAATCATTCGTTCATTATTCTTTATTGTCCTTCATATATTCGTTTGCCTGTTTGGTTTTTGGAAGCATGTTTGTGTTTCGGTAGATGCAGATGAGCATCATGCATTTGGTTTGCCTACAGCAAGGGTGAGTCATTAGATGCATACACTTTGTCCTGGAACCACTTTAATTGACTTTCATAACTTGTTAATTTTGGTAGATAAATACTTGGATTGCTTTCATAACTAACTATATCAATCTTGACATGTTTGATCAATAACTTATCAATTTCATCGTAGAGATATTAATGACGTAATATGGGATTTGACCTTTGACTTTCCCTGAAGTGTGTTGGCTGATACGGATGCCATCTTGGGTCAAGAGGAAGAGGAAGGCGTCTTCATCCCACCTCTACCCATGTGGTATCACTGGAGAGCCCAGGATGCCCTCTTTTAGAGAGGAGGGATGCAAAGTAGAATGTCCACCATAGAGGACACACATTAATAGGTTGGCTCTGAGGAGGACAAGAGATCATTTTGAGAGTGACAACTTCTCAGATATGCTGGAGAATTGGTTCGGGAGAGATAAATAATTATTTCCAAGTTAGATGTGATATTCTGTGTAGAGTCGGTCTAGAGGCCGCTGTGTTTTCTCATTCTCTTCAACAGCTACACCTGACGCTCCACCATCGACCTTCATCGTGTGCCGGCTGCCTGCTGTGAGGACCTGCCATGATGAGCCGCCCACAGAGGAGTATCGTGCACCTTCGGAGAAGGGCAGCAGACTGAGAGCCATCCTGAGGACACCTGCGATGCCATCCAGAGCAGCGGACAGAACGAGAGGGAAGAAGGAGAGATGACATCATGTGGATATGCGAATCCACCGACGGTCAGACGCGGCTCAGCCAGTGAGCGAATTAGGACTAATGTTTTACCTGGACAGGTTAACCAATGAGGAGTGAATATCTCCCCTGGGGCCGGGACGTCCGGGAGGTACAAAACAGATGTTGACCAAAGAGACGATGCTTTTTGATCCTTTGAGAAGCCCTCAGCTGAGATTTAGTGAGTGTGACTTGCTGTTAGACAGTTAACTGCTTGTGGTCTGTGGACGCAGTAATTCATGCTCCCTCAGCTGAGTGGGACTCTGTATCGCAACCGTTATTGACAATCGGCTTGGAGGAATGCTGAGGAACTGGAGAACTGGAGTTGCTGAGCATGTATGCTGAGCAACTGGATTCACAGGGATACACAGCCACGTACACAGATGTACATTAGATTAATCAGAACCATCAGGATTTTAAGATGTATACCTGTGTGATGAATACATTCACACTGACACTTAGTGTTATTTGGAGTTTCCTTGAGGAGCAGTGATAAAAGGAGGGAGTGAAGTTTTTCCTTCCACAGGGACACTAGATGATAATGAGTGATTAATAAAGATTGTTTTACAGTGATGTTTGCATTGTGAGGGTTATAAAATCCATTTCAAATGTATTTATACTATATTATTAGTATAAAAGGAGGGACTGTTAGGTTGTAGTGGATTTTATGTACACTTGCACATGTAAATAAAGTCTTATGTTTTAAATAATGCATATAGGGAGATAATTTACATAGTGGATATTAGGGAGGAATATTCCGATTAATGTATTAAGAAGCATAGACAAGTATGATCGCTGTATTATATGTGTAACTGTAATGTTGATTTTATGAGGTTTATTGTTATCACAACAGTAGGATGTGGACAGTATGAATGAGATTGGTTTTATTGTGGTAGAGGTGCGTTTCCCTTGAGATCCTAGCTGGTTTCCTGTTTAGGCTCTTATTCTGAAGTCTAAAACCGGGGGTGGGGCTCTAAACCGGAAGCGGAAAGCAGCTGTTACCTCCCTTGGCACGAAGCTCAGTCTCTTTTGAAATGCTGAGCAGGAGAGAGCACGCCATCGGGGTGGTGAGTAAGAACAACACACAACTGGGAGCTTTAAGCTCACTGAATGGAGACTGTAAGTACTAATCTTATTTGTGAGACATTAGATTGTCTGTCTGATTATTGGAGGTCGACAGAAACTTTAAAGCAACCAGAAATGACTGTCAAATAAATACTCTTAAATGCATCCCAAGTGTTGAGACTTCTTCCACAAAACACATCGCTCCATTCAGACTCTTTTGAACCCCCTTTTTACACTTTTAATATATATATATATATATACTATTAATAAAGTATGGTACACATTGTATAACCATCAATACTCTTTGTGTCTCTCTGAGTGACAGTCTGTAGGTGAAGGACGTTGGGCCCCTGACAATTTGGCCCTGACCCTTTGGCCCCTGACCCTTGGGCCCCTGACACTTTGTTCCATCACCCTTTGGCCCCTGACCCTTCTGCCCTGACACTTTGGCCCCTGACCCTCTGGCCCCTGACCCTTTTAGCCCCTGACCTTGTGGCCCCTGGCTCTGTCCCATAGGCCTGTTCAGTAATCCATCAGCAGCATGAAGCCAGACAAGTGTCATGATTGTATATCAGGTATAATTAAAATCCTTGAGGTCCAGTTAGAGAGAGTTTCCTCACTAAAGGTCCTGAACGCATCATCTCACTCTTCCGGTAAGCTCTGGTTGCCAGCTCAACAGCGAGCATGACTTCTTCTTCTCTCCCTCCCGCTCCCTCTTGCTCAGTGTGTCTCATGTATAGTTATCCCCCTGCCTCCCTTAATGATAACGATACATGCAACAAGTGTAGTTTATTTGCTAGGTTGGAGGCAGGTCTAAGTGGGTTAGATGCACGGCTCCGCGCTATCGAAGCTCAGACAGCTATGCTAGTTAGCCCGCCTCTCCCGTAGCCGGGCGCGAGCTACAGTCAGCTGATAGCTGTTCCCCGGAGGTAACCGTGCAGCCGGGTGGTTGGGTAACTGTTCGCAGGAGTAGTAAGTCTACACAGAAGCCTGCTGTGCACCAACCACTTCACGTTTCGAACCAGTTTTCCCTGCTCAGCGACACACCCGCTGAGGAACACACCCTGGTTATCGGGAGCTCTATAGTCAGGAACGTGAAAATAGCGAAGCCACGGACTAGAGTCGTGTGCCTCCGGGGCCAGAGCGGGCGACGTGGAGTCTTGTTTGAAGCTGCTGGCTAAGGACAAGCGGAGATACAGTCAGATTGTAATACACGCGGTGGTAATGACGCCGAGCCCGGTCGGAAATCACTAAAATTAATGTGGAATCGTGTGCTTATGCCAAGACGTTGTCGGACACCGTAATTTTCTCTGGCCCTCTCCCAAATTTGCAGACAGACGAATTGTATAGCCGAATGTCGTCTTTCAACCGCTGGCTGTCGAGGTGGTGCCCAGCGAATAATGTGGGCTACGTAGACAACTGGAAGACTTTCTGGGGAAAACCTGATCTGATGAGGAGAGACGGCATTCATCCCACGTTGGACGGAGCGCCTCATTTCTGCGAATATGACCAAGTTGATCACCGGACTTAATCCATGACAACCCAGGGTTCAGATCAGGAACCGGGAGCAGAGTTGTAGTTTAACACCCTTCTCTGCTCTTCCATTCGAGCAGTTACCCACCCTTGACTTTAGAGTAGAGACTGTGTCTGTCCCACGGCCACTTCAATTAAATAAATCAAAAGTAAGCAGAAGAGGAGTCGTACACAATAACCTTATACAAGTTAACACCATTATTTCAGCAGTGCAACAAAACAGGTCTATTAAATGTGGTCTCCTAAATATTCGATCTCTGTCATCTAAAGCTGTGTTACTAAATGATTTAATATCAGATAATCACATTGATTTATGTTGCCTAACTGAAACCTGGCTGAGCCATGAAGAATATGTCTGCCTGAATGAATCGACTCTCCAAGTCATATTAATACTCACATTCCTCGAGGCACCGGTCGAGGAGGTGGAGTAGCAGCCATCTTTGAATCGAGCCTATTAATTAATCCTCAACCAAAATTACACTACACCTCATTTGAAAGCCTTGTTCTTAGTCTTTCACATCCAACCTGGAAAACACTACAGCCAATTCTATTTGTGATTCTGTACCGGCCACCAGGTCCATATTCAGAGTTTATATCTGAATTCTCAGAATTTATATCAAGTTTGGTTCTTAAAACCGATAAAGTTATTATTGTTGGAGATTTTAATATCCATGTGGATGTTGATAATGATTGCCTTAGTGCTGCATTCATCTCCTTGTTGGACTCGATTGGCTTCTGTCAGCGAGTACAGAAACCCACTCACAGCTTTGGCCACGCTTGATCTTGTTCTTACTTATGGCGTTGACATTGAGCATTTGAACGTCTTCCCACAGAATCCTCTTCTGTCAGACCACAACCTCATAACTTTTGAATTTATACTACCGGAGTGTACTCCGTTAGTCAAAAGTTTCTACACCAGATGTCTAACTGACAGTGCTGTAGCTAAATTTAAAGCGATTCCTTCTGTATTTGATTCGATACCACGTCTCAATATAACAGAGGACTCCTGGTCTAACTTTAGTCCGTCCCAGATTGATCATCTTGTTGACAGTGCCACAGGCTCTTTGAGAATGACACTGGACTCGATAGCCCCTCTGAAGAAGAAGACAGTGAGGAAGAGGAGGTTTGCTCCCTGGTATAACCCTCAGACCCGCAAACTAAAGCAACGTCAAAGCTTGAACGCATATGGCTCAACTAATCTCAAGAATCCCGCTTAGTTTGGCGAGATAGTCTTAAAACATATAAGAAGGCCTCCGTAATGCCAGAGCAGCCTATTACTCATCAGTAATAGAAAAAAATAAAGACAACCCCAGGTTTCTCTTCAGCACTGTAGCCAGGCTGACAGAGAGTCACAGCTCTGTGGAGCCGAGCATTCCTATAAACCTTAGTGGTAATGACTTTATGAACTTCTTTAATGAAAAGATTTTAACTATTAGGACAAGATTAATATTCTCTTGCCCATAACCAGTGCCAATCTGTCCTCAAGTGGAATGGCCTTGGAAACCGCTGTATGCCCTGGTGTATATTTGAGGGCTTTTCTCCCATCAACCGTGACCAATTATCTTCAACGGTTTCTACTTCTAACACGTCTACCTGTCTCTTGGACCCCATCCCGACGAGGCTGCTTAAAGACGTTTGCCTTTAATTGGCGGCTCTCTATTAGATATTATCAATGTGTCTCTGCTAACAGGCCACGTACCACACTCCTTCAAGGTGGCTGTTATTAAACCTCTCCTGAAGAAGCCCACTCTGGATCCAGAGGTATTGGCTAACTACAGACCGATCTCTAACCTCCCCTTCCTCTCCAAGATCCTTGAGAAAGTGGTCGCAAATCAGTTGTGCGACTTTCTACATCATAATAGTTTATTTGAGAAATTTCAATCAGGATTTAGAAAACACCACAGCACCGAGACGGCACTGGTGAAAATTACAAATGACCTCTTAATGGCAGCAGATAAAGGACTCCTCTCTGTCCTGGTCTTGTTAGACCTTAGTGCTGATAGAGGACTCATCTCTGTACTGGTCTTGTTAGACCTTAGTGCTGCATTCGACACCATTGACCATGACATCCTGTTACAGAGACTGGAGCAGTCGATTGGCATTTCAGGCACGGCACTAATTTGGTTTAAATCCTATTTATCAGATCGATCTCAGTTTGTATTTGTAAATGATGACGCCTCGATAACCACCAACGTTAATCACGGAGTTCCACAAGGTTCTGTGCTTGGACCAATTTTATTTACCTTATACATGCTTCCTTTCGGCAATTTTATCAGGAAACACTCCATAAACTTTCATTGTTATGCAGATGATACTCAACTATATTTATCGATAAAACCAGAGGAGAGCAACCAACTCTGTAAAATTCAAGCATGTCTTAAAGACATAAAAACATGGATGACCTGCAACTTCTTGATGTTAAACTCAGACAAAACCGAAGTAATTTTAATCGGCCCTGAGCACCTCAGAGATCAATTATCTGGTGATGTGGATTCTGTAGACGGCATTGCCCTGGCATCCAACACCACTGTAAAGAATCTTGGCGTTATCTTTGATCGACTTGTCCTTTAACTCCCACGTAAAGCAAATCTCAAGGACTGCATTCTTTCATCTACGTAATATTTCAAAAATCAGGCACATCTTGTCTCAAAAAGATGCAGAAAAATTGGTTCACGCGTTACTTCGAGACTGGATTACTGCAACTCCTTATTATCAGGCTGCTCTAATAAATCTCTTAGGTCCCTCCAGTTGATCCAGAATGCTGCAGCTCGTGTTCTCACTAAAACTAAGGAAGAGATCACATCACTCCTGCACTAGCTGCTCTGCACTGGCTCCCAGTAAAATCAAGAATCACTTTTAAAATTCTTCTCTTAACCTACAAAGCCTTGATTGGTGATGCTCCATCATATCTTAAGGAGCTTGTAGTACCATATTGCCCCACTAGAGAGCTACGCTCACTAAATGCGGGACTACTTGTAGTTCCTAGAGTCTTAAAAAGTAGAATGGGAGCCAGAGCCTTTAGTTATCAAGCTCCTCTTTTATGGAACCAGCTTCCAATTTCAGTCCGGAAGGCAGACACAGTCACCTCGTTTAAGAGTAGACTTAAGACCTTCCTCTTTGACAGAGCTTATAGTTAGGGCTGAATCAGGTTTGCCCTGGTCCAGCCCCTTGATATGCTGCTATAGGCTTATAGCTGCCGGGGACGTTTTAGGATGCACTGAGTACCTATCTCCTCTTTTTCTCTCCTTAAGGATGAATTTTCATCTCTCAATCACACGTTACTAACTCTGCTTTCTCCCGAGTCCTTGACTTCACGCCTCATGGGGTCATCGGACCCTATGAGACGGCATAGATCCTATCTGCCTGATGGATCGTCTGGGTCGTGGAATTCCTGCTCATGACTACGCCACTGTCCTGTTGAGACTCCGCCCACTCCTCCTCCCCACCGCCATCTGCCTGATGGATCGTGGAGGTCTCCATCGTGGAATATGCCTACTATGAACTATTCATACAATGTCATATTCATTGAATGTATTTTAACTCTAAATATGTCCTTCTGTACACATTACATCTATTGCATCTGTCCATCCTGGAGAGGGATCCTCCTCTGTTGCTCTCCTGCAGGTTTCTTCCCTTTTTTTCCCCCTGAAGGGTTATTTGGGTGTTTTTCCTGGTCCGATGTGAGGTTTTGGGGCAGGGATGTCTATGTGTACAGATTGTAAAGCACTCCGAGACAAATTTGTAATTTGTGAAATTGGGCTATACAAATAAACTGAATTGAATTGAATATTGGGCTCTTATCTTTATTTATAATTCAGTGAACCCACCTCAGAGTCTCCAGTCTACAATGTGGACTCTCCAGTCCAGCAGAGAGGAGCTTCACTCCTGAGTCCTGCAGCCTGTTGTCACTCAGGTCCAGGTGTTTCAGACTGGAGCCCTGGGAGCTGAGGACTGAGGACAGAGCTCCACAGCTTCTCTTTGAGAGTTTACAGTCCTTCAGCCTAAGGGAGGAACAGAGATTAATACAAACAACATGTTCAATCAAAGTAAAACATCAATCCATTTTGTAATGTTAACGTATCCATACAGAGCTTTGTTGGAGGCTTTGACCACCGGCATCAGCCTCAGGAGAGCCTTCTCTGAAGCAGAGTATTTCTTCAGGTCAAACACCTCCAGATCTTCTTCTGATGACAGTAAGATGAAGACCAGAGCTGACCACTGAGCAGGAGACAGTTCATCTGTGGAGAGACGTCCTGATCTCAGGGCCTGTTGGATCTCCTCCACCAGAGAACCATCGTTCAGTTCATTCAGACAGTGGAACAGATTGATGCTTTTCTCTGGAGAACCATCCTCACTGATCTTCTTCTTGATGTACTGGACTGTTTCCTGATTGGCCTGTGAGCTACTTCCTGTCTGTGTCAGCAGACCTTGCAGAAGACTCTGATTGGTCTCCAGGAAAGACCCAGGAGGAAGCGGAGGAACAAGTCCAGGTGTCCATTTGGACTCTGTAAGGCCTTGTCCACAGCACTCTGGTAGAGATGTTTGAGTCTAGCTCTCAATACTTTAGGCCGACCAAGGCCTTCAGCTCTTAGTTGTTTTTCTGCCATCAGGTTGACACCAGAGTTGCTGGAGGTCAGATGGACATGAAGAGCAGCCAGAAACTCCTGAACACTCAGATGGACGAAGCAGAACACCTGGTCCTGGTACAGTCCTCTCTCCTCTCTAAAGATCTGTGTGAACACTCCTGAGTACAATGAGGCTGCTCTGATATCGATGCCACACTCGGTCAGGTCGCATTCATAGAAGATCAGGTTCCCTTTCTGCAGCTGATCAAAAGCCAGTCTTCCCAGAGACTCAGTCATCTTCCTGCTCTCTGGACTCCAGTGTGGATCCGTTGCAGCTCCTCCATCAAACTTGACCATCTTCACTTTGGACTGAACCACCAGGAAGTGGATGTACATCTCAGTCATGGTATTGGGCAGCTTTCCTCCCTCTGTGGTCTTCAACACGTCCTCCAGAACTGTAGCAGTGATCCAGCAGAAGACGGGGAGGTGGCACATGATGTGGAGGCTTCGGGAGGTCTTGATGTGGGAGATGATCCTGCTGGCCTGCTCCTCATCCCTGAACCTCTTCCTGAAGTAGTCCTCCTTCTGGGGGTCAGTGAACCCTCTGACCTCTGTCACCAAGCCAACACAGTCAGGAGGGATCTGATTGGCTGCTGCAGGTCTTGTGGTTATCCAGAGGCGAGCAGAGGGAAGCAGTTTCCCCCTGAAGAGGTTTGTCAGCAGCACATGCACTGAGGTGGACTCTGTGACATCAGTCAGGACCTCATTGTTGAGGAAGTCCAGAGGAAGTCGACACTCATCCAGACCGGCCAAAGATGAACACAACCTGAACTCTTCAAACCTGC
>NC_079394.1:28922420-28962853 GCF_029220125.1 Pseudoliparis swirei | reverse complement strand
CAATCACCTGACCTGAATCCAAAACTGCATTTCCCTTTGGAAAAAAACTGGGGAAAAAGCCCCGAAGCATCAGGAGGTGAAACAGTGGCAGTCGAGGCCTGGCAGGTCAATGAAATCCAGGGCTGGGGCGTCTCTGGTTCCAGACTTCATGTCATTGACTGCAAAAATTTCCAAATAAAATGACAATTACAATGATGATGATGTTAGTTTGTCCAATGACTTTTGATCCCTTAAAAAGGAGTACAACATGTTGAAAATTCTGTTGGGCCCCTAAACCCCCATTAATTCAAAAAATTTGGGTTGTTCAAAAAAATTGTGGGCACCTGATATGTATTTTTCTAAAAATTCCCTTAATGTGTTTATTTTCATGTATAATTTAAATTTTTCTTTTTTCATTTTCCTTTTTCCCCCAAAATGTTTTGTCGTCCTTTTCCTTTTGAATTTTATCATCCCCTTCCCCCTTTTTCTTTTCTCCTCTTTCTCCTCTTTTTCCCCCCCTCTCCTCTCTCCTCTCCCCCCTCTCCTCCCCTCTCCTCTCCTCTTCCCTCCTCTCCTCTCCTCTCCTTTTCCCTCCTCTTCCCTCCTCTCCTCTCCTCTCCTCCCCTCTCCTCTCCTCTTCCCTCCTCTCCTCTTTCCTCCTCTCCTCTCCTCTCCTCCCTCTCTTTTTTTCTTTCCCCTTTTTCCCTCTTCTCTTCCCCCTCCCCCTCCTTCTTCTCTCCTCTTTTCTCTTTTTCTCTTTTTCCTTTTTCCCTTTTCTTTCCTTCCCCTTTTTTTTTCTTTTTTGTTTTTTTCTTCCCCCTTTCTCTTTCTCTCTCCCTTTTCCCTTTCCCCCCTTTCTTTTCTTCTTCCTTTTTCCCCCCCTCCTTTTTCCCTTTTTCCTTTTTCTCCTTCTCCCTTTCTCCCCTTTTTCTCCTTTCCCCTCCTTCCTCTCTCCTTCCCCCCCTCCTTTTCCTCTCCCCCTCCCTCCTTTTTTAAATTCTTTTTCTTCTCTTCCTTCTCTCCCTTTTTCTCCCTCCCCCCCTTTCCCCTTCTCCTCTTTTTCTTTTCCTTCTTAAATTTTTTCTCCTTTTTTTTTTTTCCCTTTTCCTCCCTCTATTCTTTTTCTCAACTTTTCCCTTTTTTTTTTTAAACTTTTTAAAACTCCTTTCCCCCCTTTTTTTCCCCCCCTTTTCCTTTCCCTTAAACCCTTTTTTCTCTTTTCCCTCTGTCTTTTAAATCCCCCCTCCTCCTCTCCCCTCTTCTCTCTCCTCCTTTTCTCTTTCCTTCCCCCCCTTTTTCCCCTTCCCTTTTTTTTCCTTTATTTCCTTTTTTCCTTTGTTTTCCTCCTTTTTTTTTCCCCCCCCCCCTCCCCCTTCCCCCTTTCCTCTTTTTCCCCCCCTCTCTTTTTTTTTTCTCTCTTTCCCCCTTTTTCTCTTCCTTTCCATCCTCTTTTTTTTCTTTTCCCCTTCCCCTCCTCTTGTTTTTCTTTTTCCCTTCCTTTTCTCCTCTTTTTCTTACCCCCCTTATTATTTTTTTCTCACTTTATCTTCTTTTCTTTTTCCTCTTCTTTCTTTTCCTCCTCTCTTATCTCTCTTTTCTTCCTCCTTTTTTTTTTTTCTTTTTCTCCTCTTTTTTTCCCCTCTCCCCTTTTTTTTTTTTCTCTTCTCCCCTTCCCTTTTTTCCTCTTCTTCTTTTTCTTTTTTTTAATAATTTTTTTAAATATTTTACCTTCTTTTTTTTGTCCCCTTTTAATTATTTCTTTTTAAATTCCAATTCCTTTTAAGTTAATTATTCCTATTTGATCTTCTTGTTTCACCTTGGTTTATTCTTATTAAATTTATTTTAAATTCCCAAAATTCAGAGAAAACTATAAATGAATATGAAAAAAAGTTATGTAAAACAAAAAAAACTGAAACACAGACGTCCCAGAAATTTAAATAAAAAAAAAATCCCAATGAGAAAAATCCTAATCTAGCGTAATTTTATTTAATCTTCTCAGTGTATAAATATGAATCTGCATTCGGGCTGCTTTTCTTTTCATTCTACCATTTTTTTTAAATTTTCCCAAATAAAATAAAAGGCCCCATTTCATAAAAACCAGTGTGTCATTTTTGTAGACTTCCCCCAAGGTGTTAAAGTGAAAAACATTTAAAGTGAACAATACATTTATTCAAGAATAAATCATCAGCATTTGAAGGTGCAATTTTAATGACTGTCAAATCTGCTCCAGGCAGACACAGCGTTTCCCTCCTGCTGGGTTCACCACTCTAATTTTGTTTAAAAAAAACTACTGACAGCGTAAAAAAAAAAACAAATGTTAAAACTGCTGAAACTCTCGATCAGAATAACCCTTTTTGGGTGGCGTTCATGTTTTACATACTCTACTTATGTCTTGTGACATTTCTGTCTAACTATTATGATCTTATAATATATTTTGATATCAAATTTAAATGCCATACTATGACATAGTTGATTTGTTATGACATACAAATGAGGATTTTGAGATACTTTTTAAAGGCTAACATCTTATACTATTATTTTAATGACTTTTTAAAATTCATTTTTGTCAGGTTCTTGTCAGGGGGTGGGGCTCAGGCGCAGAGAAGGCAGGACTCAGATGTGAATAACAAAAGACTCTTTAATCAGACAAATTTCCCAAAAAAAGCAAAACGCCCAAAGGGGGCAGGCAGGAATGGGGGTCAGGGCAAGCAGGCTCAAACAGGCAGGTAAAAATTCCAGGCACAGGAAGCGGAACCAAAGACAACAACTAGACAAGGGGGAAGAGGAGACCCCAGACACAGATCAATCGTTTACCGGACACAGATGGATCAAAAGAGCCCAATACAGGAGAACGGGTTTTGCAGTTATCTTTCCCTTTTCTATGAGGTCAGACGAAGGTCATCAGACCATCTGTCGTGTTGACAGTTGAGGCTTTGGCCGTCTGACCAGCCTGCAGTGGGTGGAGGAGCTTCAGGTCAGAAAGGTTGTCATTGGTTCAGATTCCAGTTCAGCGTTATCATCATTACAGTAAATCTCATGCAGGAATATAATCAACTTTGGAAACACTGCTCCCACTTAGCAGGTGGTATTTTGGTGGCATTCATGGGGGAGACAGGGGGAAAAAACGGCAGAAACATCAGCAAAAAAGCGTTGGGCGAGAAAAAGACCAGATGCTCTCTGGATCATCAGCACTCAGCTGATCACTTCCATCGGGGGAAGAAGAAGACAACAGAAGAGATGGATCAGTGTCTCCAGAGACTCCCCCCATCAGCTGCCAGTGAAGCAACATCAGTAAAAAAAACAACAACAACAACCAACACAAAACTCAAACCGGGCCTCAGAGTCTCCCGTCAAAAGTGGACTCTCCAGAAAACCAGTCCCGCTTCACTCCTGAATCCTGCAGCTGGTTCTCAGATCAGTTCTCTGAGACTGGAGGGGTTTTACTTCAGAGCTGATCCCAGAAAGAACAGCCTTCCTCTGGATCCCCAGTCGCTGTAAAACACAAAAAAACACACAGAGTTTATTATATCAATAAAAATGAATCATTATTGACATCATGAAACAGTGGCTTTCACTTTGGCATCTTCTTCTTTAAAAAGACATTTAGTTAAAATCCCTCAGTGAAAGAAGAAGAAAAAAGGAAAAAATTTTTCATCATCCCAAACAGATGAGTTCATGTTTTTTGAACTCCACCAAAGGTTTCCTGCAGCTGGTAGCAGGGGGAGAAGCAGCCCGGCAGGTTCATGACTTCAGAGAAGATGAACCTGATCACGGGCCCCCAAGTTTCATTTTAACACTTTTTTATTTAAATGGATCATGTTTGGTTCTTTTGAATAAATAACTCTTTTTTTAGAAAATTGACTCACTCAAATATATAATAATATATAATTATAATATTTTCAATTTTAACAGTTTATTTTTAAACACTTCTTTGTCCATCTTTCGACCAAAAATCCCTTTTTCCCCACAATTTCCTTTAGGGGCCCGCAAACAAAAATCTCACAGTTGTTAAGGGCAGTTTTAAATCTTCTGAAATTACGATGTAGAAAAGTTCTTTAAATTATGGCCCCAGACCCCAATTAAAATTTCCCAACTTGAGGACCAGTCTTCAAATTTTTCCTTTATTCATGACTTTGCTTAAAAAGGTTTTATAAAAAAAAAAAAGTTTTCATTCTCTGAAAAAAAAATATAACTGAAAAAAAATGTTGTTTACTCAGGAACTTTTCTGATTTCTCCATAAACTGCCTACTTTAAATTTATTCTTTTTGATTGAACTCCTTTGGTTTTCCCGTAAATTTTTAAAAACTGAAAATCACTAAAAATTTTAGAATTTTTAAAATGATTTCTTTTTCAACATCAGAAAAATCATATGTGACTTTTTGGTTTTACCTGTTTGTCCAAAATTAGCCCTGAAAAATTTGTAATCAAAAATAAAAATTTTCTATCTTTTTAAAAAGTCCTGTTTTTTTAAAAACTTTTTCATTTGTTTCATTTTAAACAATATAAAGAAAGACCATTGTTTCAGAAATTTTTAGAACCTCGAAATTTACTTTCTCACTTAAAAATTTTTTTTTAACATCGTCACCATTTTTATGTCTTTAACTGAATTTTTTTCTTCCTCTGGTTTTAAAAAATGTTTTCACATAACTAAAGTTTAATGCTTAATATTAAAAAAAATTTTGGTAAATATTTTCCCCCGAATTTTCCTGATTTTTTTCTCCCTTTTAAAAACTATTGGGCGTCCTGAAAAATCTGTCCTGTTCTGGGGTTCATTTTAATCCGATTCAAGACCAACAGAAATTTATTTTCTTTGCCCCTCCCCCTGTGGTGAAAGTTTCCCAAAAAAAAGGTTTAAAACCCTTTTTATTTCCAAACTCAAAAAAATTTCTGTTTAACACTTAAATTTTTCAAAACGAAAAATTTTTGTTCAAAAAATTTATTTCAAAAATATCTTTTTTTAAAAACTATTTAATCCCGAAAATTCTTGATAAAATCCTCCTTCACCATTTTTAAAATTTCACTTGAGGGCCATGGGAAGTAAGCCAAAGAAAACTTTTCATTGGGGCTAAATCCCATTTTTTTTTCCTTTAAATGGCTCTTAATGGATTGAAGGAAAATATTTTTAAAGTTAAGTTGGGATTTTTCAATGTTTTCCTCCAAAATTTGAGAAAAGACCATCCAAAATTTTTTGTTTTTTCAAAAAATTTTCCCGGGCCCTTCTTTCCCTGCTTCTTCCCGACCCCCGCATTCTGAAGACCTGTGGGAGTCCGATCTTACGTCCCCGTTTTATTTTTAAAAAAATTTAAAATTTTTTTTTTCCCCATTAAAACTGGGGAAAAACTCAAAGTATTCAAAAATTTAAGTGGCTGAAGAAATTCTTAAAAATGCCCCCCCGTGTAAAAGATATTTAAATGTGATTTTTTTTGAGAAAACAAGGGTGAAACAACAAACTTTTCAACCCCCCTGATATTAAAAACCTTTTAAAAGGTTTACCCTTTTTTAAGAAATAAATCGTTTTTCCCTTTTAAATAAACCTGTTTCAATTAAGATAAACCTTTAAATAAGAATTTTGGTTGATTTAAAAACCAAAGTACTCCCCTTCTTATTTAAAAGGGGGGGTGACTTCAGGAACTTTTTCGGCCAGATTTTTTTCAAATAAAAATGTTATCTGATTTAAACTTAAAAAAAGTTTAAAGGGCTTTTAAATTAATACCTTTTGTTCCTGAAAAAGGAGAAAAACTTTTTGGATTTAAATTGTTTAACAAAAAGTTTTTAATGGGGTTTTAAAAAAAGAAGAATGAAACAACCGGTTCTGATTTTTCATATTAAAATTAACAGGTTAAAAAAGGGTTGATGAAATTTCATAATTTTGCTTTTTGAAATTTTAAGGGTAAAAGATACTCTTCCTTTTGGGGCCCCAATTTGGGGTGAAGGCCCTGAAGGGCCCCCCTTTTTTTTTGCCCAAAACCTTTCCCAAATTTTGGGGCCCCGGCCTTTTGGTCACCCCCCGGGTGGGGTTTTTTGTTTTGGGTAATACCTTTAAAATTTCCCGGGCCTTTTTTTGTTTCCTTTGGGGGGCCCCAAACCCAAAAAATAAAGGCAAATTATGATGAGGAAATTTAAATTGGGGGGAAAGGTTTTTTGGTTGGGCTTGGCGATCTTTTGGCCCTTCCCAAAAAAGGGGGTTTTTAGGATTTGGGGGCCCCAGCCCCCTAAAAACAATTTCCCCCCCTTTTTTTTTTTTAAGGGCCTTTTTTAAAATAAAAAAAAAATCCCTTAGGGGATAAAAAAAACCCCCCTTTTTTTTTATTTTGGGTAATTTTTAAACCCAATTTTAATTAATAGTTTTTTGTAAAAAGGAATTTCCCCGGTTTAGGGGTTTGCGGCCAAAAAAATTTCCCGGGGCCCCTTTTTCCCCCGGGAAACAAATTTAGAAAAGATTTTTGGGAAAAATTTTTTCCCAAAACCCCGGTTCCCTTTACTTCCCCCCCGGAATTTAAAGGGTTTAAAACCCTAAGGGGGGCCCCTTTTTGGGGAAAAGGGGGCAGAAGGGGTTTTTTTAAAAAAGAAGGGCCCCCCGTTTAAAAACCCCCCAAAAAATTTTTCTACCATTTTTGCCAAACTGGTTTTTTGGGTTCTTCTTTTTTTAAAAAGTGTAAAGGGGTTTTAAAAAATTTTTTGGCATGGCCCTTTCCGGGCCCCCGCCTGCCCCCTGTTTTTCCCTAAAAAAAGGAAATTTTTTTTACATTTTAAAATTTGGGCCTTAAAATTTTTCACTGGCAGAAATTGTCGTTTAAAATTTTTTTTTAAAAAAAATTAAAAAAATTTTTTAAAAAGGAAAAAAAAAGGCCCCAAAAAAAAAAAAAAAAAATTTTTTTTAAAAAAAGGGGGCCAAAAACCCCTTTTTTTTTTTTTAAAAAAGGGGGGGGAAAAAAAATTTTTAAAAAAATTTTTTAAGCTAAATTTTTTTTGGGCCCAAAATTTTAGGTTTTTTTTAAAAAACCCCCCTTTTTTTTTTCCCCCCCCCCCGGGGCCCCCCAAAAACCCCCCCAAAAAAATTTTTTTTTTTGGGGGGGGGGCCAAAAGGGGTTTTTAACCCCCCCGGAAAAAAGGTTTTTTTTAAACCCCCCAAAAAAAAAAACAAAAAAATTTTTTTTAATAAAAAATAATTTTAAAAAAACCCCCTTTTTTTTTTCTTCTTTTTTTAAAAAAATTTTTAAAAAACCCAAAAAAAAAAAAAAAGAAACAATCTGTTCATCATCCAATCAGATGAGTTCATGTTTTAATGTGAACTCCATTTTAATTTGGGCCCGGTGACCGACTCTTTAAAGGGCTACCCTTTGGGGCCCCACCCCCGGGACAGGTTTTTCGAAACCCGCATTTAAAAAAACATGTTTTTTTGATTTTAAATTGCCCGATCTTTTTGGCCCTTTGGGAAACCCCTGGCTCCATTTCGGTCCGCCCATAAATTTTTAGAATTAAAAACATTTTTTTTTTTAAAAATGGAGGGGGGAAATTCCTTTCCCCGAAATGGGGTCGTCCTAATTTATTTTATAATGTTTAGCCCGTGGGCCCAAAACCTTCAAGTCAGGGAAAAAAATTGGCCCCTTCCAGAAAAATCAAGGGGGGGGGCTTTACCCTGATCCTTTTATTTTTCCAAATTCTCTTTGACGGGGGTTTGAAATTTTCCAAAAAGGCTATCAAAAAAAGCCCCCCCTCACCAAGGGGGTGCGTCTAAAACACACAAAAATTTATTTTTAAAATTTTAAAAACATTCCATGACCGGTTTCTTTCCTTTGGGTTTCATTTCTTTTGAAACAGACAAATTTTGTTTTAAAATCTGTTTTAAAAGGGGAAGGGGGGAAAAGTGAGAAAAATCTGTTTATCATCCAACAGTGGTTCATTTTTATCTCCTTTTGTAGGTGGCCCCGGAAAGGGAAAAAAAGGGCCCCCCTTCAAAAAGACATCCATCTTTTCCCGGTTTTTCGAAACCCGCAAAAAGGGTTTTTTTTTAAAAATTTTGGGGCGGGTTTATGGCGTTTTCCAACAGGAAATTTTAAGGGTTTTTAAGCCCGGGTTTTAATTTTTAAAAAAATTTTTTTTTAAAAAAATTTTTTAAAAAAAAGAGGGAAGGGAAAAAAATTTTTAAAGGGGACGTTTTTTAAAAAAAAAACCCGGTGGGCCCTTTTAAACCCTTAGGTTTTTGGGAAATCCCAAAACCCATTTTTTCCCTTTAAAAAGGGGGGGCTAAAAAAACCCCCCCTTTTTTTTTTCATTTTAAAAAAAAAAATTTAAAAAATTTTTTTTTAAAATTTTGGGTTAATTTTGGGGGGGGAAAAAAAAAATATTTTCCGTCGTTTTTTAAAGGGCCAAAATTTTAGGGTTTTTTAAATTTATTTTTGGGCCTTTTTTTCCCGGGGGAATCCGCCGAAAACAGTTTTTAAAGGGAGGAAAAAACCCTGGGAAAGTTTAAAGGATTTTTTTTTCCCTCCCCAAGAACGGGCGGATTTTTAAAAAACTCCCTTTTTTTTAAAACCCGTGGTTTCAGACATAAAAGGTCTTTGGTTTAAAAGGGATTTAAAAAACCCAAAAGCCGGGTTGGGGGGTTTGGGAAAAAAGGGGTTAAAGGGGTTTTTGACCCGGGGTCTTTTGTCCTAACCCTAGAAATTTTTTACAGGGTCCCAAAAACCACTGCGGTCCCCCCCAAAAAATTTTTTTCCCCCCCCCGGGCCCCCATTTTCCCTTTGACAAAAAAACATTTAAATTTCCCTAAAGGGTGGTCCAAAAACTCAAAACCCCCGGGGAACCCCCTTTTAAAGTAGCTTTTAAGACGGGAAAAGGTTTTTTTCCCCCGGTAAGCAAGGTTTTTTTAACCGAAAAGGGCCAAAATTCCGGCCACCGGTAGGGGGTTTTCCTGCCTTTTTTGCTCAAAAAATTTTCGGGGGGTTTAAGTTTTCGCTTAAGGTTCCCTTTTTCCCCCCGGGGGGGTTTTAATTTTTCCACAAATTTTAAATTTTTTTTTTCCAATTTATCCTTTGGGGGGTACCTTTAGGGGGTGGAAGGGAAACGGTCCCCTAAAATTTTTTAATTTTGTTGGGGGTTTTTTAAAAAAATTTGGGGCCCCCCCGGGGAAAAAAGGGGGCCCAAAAAATTTTGGTTTTAATTGGGGGCCCCCTCATTAGGTAAACCCCCCTTAATTTCTTTCCGGGGTTTTTTTAAAATGGGCCCCACCCTTTTTTAAATTTACCTGAGGGGTTAAAACCCGAGGCCCAAATTTAAATTGTTTAAAAAAGGAAAAACTTCCCCGGGAGTGTTTTTAAAAAAAAGTTTTAGACCCCTTTTAACGAACCAGGGAATGGGGGGGGTTTATGAAAATCCAGGAGTTTCATAAAGGGGGGGATTTTTTTGGGGGCCCTTTTTAAGGGTTTTTAAAATTTGACTAGGCCCTTGGGGGGGAAAAATCCTCCCACCCCCAAATTTTTAAAAGGGGCCCCTGTTTTTTTTGGGCCTTTTAAATGGGAAAGGGGGAAAAAATTTAAACCCTTTTGGGGTTTTAAAAGGGGGGGACATCCCAACCCCCAATACCGGCCCCTTAAAACGGGCCCCTTTTAAAATTTAAAAATTTTGGGGTTTCGGGGGTTTAGGGAAAAGTTTTCGAGGGGGGGGGGGAAAACCAAGGGTTTTTTTTAAAAAAAAAAAACCTTTTTAAAACCCTAAAAAAAAATTTTTTTAAAATTTTTTTTTTTTTAAAAAATTTTCCCAAAAAAAAACCCCCCCCAAAAACCCCCCCGGTTTTCCCCCCAAAAAAAAAAAAATTTTTTTTTAAATCCCCCAATTTTTTTCCCCCCCCCCCCCCCCCCCCTTTTTTTTTTTTTTGGGGGGGTTTTTTCCCGATTTAAAAAAAAAAAAAAGGGGGGAAAAAATTTTTTAAAAAATTAAAGTTTGGTTTTTTTTTTTTAAAACCCCTTTTTTTAAAAAAAAATTTTTTGGGAAAATTTAAAAAAAAATTTTTTTTTTTAAAAAAAAAAAAATTTTTTTTAAAAAAAAAAATTTTTTTTTTTAAAAAAAAAAAAAAATTTTTTTTTAAAAAAAATTTTTTTAAAAATTTTTTAAAATTTTTTAAATTAAATTTTTTAAAATTTAAAAAAAAAATTTTTTTAAAAGAAATTTTTTTTAAAATTTTTTTTTAATTTTTTGGGGAAAAAATTTTAACCCTTTTTTGGGGGGGCCTTTAAATTTTTTAAAAACCCCCCCAAACCCCCCAAATAAAAACCCCCCCCCCAAAAAAAAAAAAATTTTTTTTTCCCCCAAAAAATTTTTTGGGGAAAAAAACCCTTTTTTTTTTTTAAAAAAAAAAATTTTTAAAAAAATTTTTTTAAAAAAGGGCCCCCCCTTTTTGGGAAAAAAAAAAAAAAAAAAAAAATTTTTTAGTTTTTTTTTTTCCCCTTTTTTTTTTGGGGGGGAAAAGGGGGGGGCCCCAAAAAAGGGGGAAAAAAATTTTTTGGAAAAAATTTTTTTTTTTTAAAAAATTTTTTTTTTTTTTTTTTTTAAAAAATTTCCCCCCTTTTTTAAAAAAAAAAAAAAAAAAAATTTCCCCCAAAAAAAAAGGCCGAGGGGGCCCCCCCTTTTTTTTTGGGGGCCCCCCCTTTTTTTTGGGGGGGGGTTTTTTTTTTCCCCCCCCCTTTTTTCCCCCCCCGGCCCCCCCCCCCCCAAAATTGGTTTTTTTCCCGGGGGTTTTTTTTTTTCCCCCCCCTTTTGGGGGAAAAGTTTTGGGGGGAAAAAAACCCCCCCCCCTTTTAAAACCCAAAAACCCTTTTTAAATTTTAAAAAACGTTTTTTTTTTAAAAAAAAATTTCCCAAAATTTCCCGGCTTTTTTTTTTGGGGGGTTTTTTTCCCAGGGGGTTTTTTTTGGGGGGGGTTTTAAAACCCGGGAAAAAAGTTTTTAAAATTTTTAAAAAAACCCCAAAAATTTTTTTCTTTAAAAAACCCTTAAAAATTTCCCAAATTTTTTTCCCAAAAAATTTTTAAAAAAATTTTTGGGGGAAAAAAAAAAATTTTTTTCCCCCCCCTTTTCCCCAAAAACCCCCGGGGGGCCCCCGGGGGGGGGGGCCCCCAAAAAAAAAAAAATTTTTTAAAAAAAAAAAAACCCCTTTTTCCCCCAAAAAGGAAAATTTTTTTTTTTTTTTAAAAAATTTCCCAAATTTTTTTAAAAAAAAAAATTTTTTTTTTTTGGGGCCCTTTTTTTTCCCCGGGAAATTTTTAAAAAGGGGGCCCCCCTTTTTTGGGGTTTTTTCCCCCCCTTTTCCCCCCCCCTTTTTTTTGGGTTTAATTTTTCCCCCCCCCCGGGGGTTCCCCCCCTAAATTTTTTTTTTAAATTTTTTTTCCCCCCCCCCTTAAGGGAAAGTTTTTCTTTTTTTGGGGGAAAAACCGGGGGGGGAAAAGGGGGGGAAAAAAAAACAAAAAAAAAAAAAAACCCCCCCAAAACCCCCCCCCAAAAAAGGGCCCCCCCCAAAAAAAAAAACCCCCCCCCTTTTTTTGGGTTCCCCCCCCCAAAAAAAAAAAAAAAATTTTTTTAAATAATTTTTAAAAACCAAAAAAACCGGTTTTTTTTTCCCCAAAAAATTTTTTTTTTTTTTCCCCCCCCAAAAAAAGGGGTATGAAAAAAAAAAAAAAAAGGGGGAAAAAAATTTTTTTTTTAAAAAAAATTTAAAATTTTCCCCAAAACCCCCAAAAGGGGGGAAAAAATTTTTCCAAAAGTAAAACCAAAACCAACCCCCAAAAAAAAGGGGAAAACCCCCAAAAAAAAATTTTTTTGGGGGAAAAAAAAAAAAAATTTTTTAAAAAAATTAAAAAAAAAAAATTTTTTTTTTAAACCCGGGGGGGAAGGGGGGGGAAAAAACCAAACCCCCTTTTAAAAATTTAATTTATAAACGTGAAAAATTCCCCAAAACTTCGGGGGGCCCAAAAACCTTACGCTAAAATACACCATTTTGGGGGTTTTGCTCCACGTTTACCCCCAATGTTCCAGGAATTTTCCTAGGCCCCAAATCCGTGGGTGCAAACCCGATTTTTTGGGCTGTTCAATTAAAAATGGGCCCCTCCCCAATTTTGGGGCCCGGGGCCCCCTGAGAAATCTTTTTCCCATGATCGCCAAGGGGTTTTTTTGGGATCAAACTTTTAAGAGTTTTCCTTGGGAAAAATGAAAACTTGGTTCTTCAAAATTTTTGAAAGGGGGGGAAACAAAGGTGAGGTAATCCCCCCTTTGAAGGGGGCTCGATCCAAACCCAATTTTTTAAATTTGGATAAAATGGCCCTTTTTGGGTTGACCCTTTTAAAATGGGGCTTCCAGAGTTTATAAAAAAGGGAAAAATCCCGGGTTAACTTTGGCCTTTTTAGGGCAAAACTTTTTACATTAGCTGATCGGCATGGGAAAAATTAACGGTACCTTTCCCCCTTTTATTTAAATTTTCGAACGTTTTTTCCCGGGCCCCCGGGGAAAAAATTTTAAAAGGTTTGTTTTTCCCTTTTACCTTTGGGTTTTGGTTGAACCCCCCCGGAGGCAGCCCTTTGGCCACCCCCCTTTCATGAAATGGGGAAACCTGAAATCCTTTAAAGCCGAAAATCTAGTTGTTTCCAAGCCGCCCCCCAAGGGTCCGGAGGATAAAAACAGGTCCCGGTGTCCGGAATCCAAAAATTTTTGAAACCCCCCCGGCAACCTTTTCCAAAAATATTTTTTCCCCTTTAGCCCCGTTCAGAAAATACAATGGCCCTTTTAAAATACCCAAAGGGTTTTTGGCGGGGCAAACTGGTTTTTTTAACCCCATTGGGGCATTGGGTTGGAACCCGTAGACCCGGCTTATAAATTCCCTACAGTTTAAACCCGAATGGAACTTCCGGGGTCTGGGGCCGGCCCGAATGGCCTGAAAACCCGCGTTTGATCAAATTCAAATCCCCTTTTTTAAACAACCCCCTATATGTAATATTACAGGTTTTCTTCCCCGGAAGTCCCGCAGTTTCACTGGCACCCTCCATTCAAAGGGATTCTGGCTCCATAAAAAAGGGGGAACACCTCCCCTTTGAGACCAAAAAACCCCCCCCCTTTTCTACGCTGACCCAGGGTTTCTTTTGGCCCCCTTGAACCCAACCGATTCTGACTTTTAAAACGGTAAAGGGGACAGACCAACGAAATTAAAAAATATTCCTTCCCCCCGGCTTGATGGACGGGCCCCCCGGGAAAACCCCGGGCCAATTTAACCCAAACAAATTAAAAACATGGGCTTCTCCAAGAAATTAATCTTTTTCCGCAACCGGGTTGGCCCTTTGATTTTTAGTCCGCGGGGGAAAACTGGTTTTCCCCAAAATCCTTAAAATTAAAATTAAGGGAAATTTAACGGGGGTTTAAGGTGTATTTCTAGGGGTTTTAAAGGTGGGATTTTTATCCCCACAAAAGATTTTCCCCCCAAATTTTGTAAAACCACCTAAGGCTTTTTTTAAGCCAGTTTTAAGGGGTTAACAAGGGTTTAGGTTACAAACCGGGGTTGGTTGGCCGGGTTTTTCCACGTACACTTTGGGTGGGCCTTTTTTAAAACAGCTCAGTTTTTACTTCACTGGAATTTCAAAAATTTTGGGTGACCGTGGGGTTTTCCCCCAAACCTTTTCAAGTCTCCTTGGATAAGAATGGAAAGGAAAACCTGGGAAATTTTGCCTTTCGCTTCCCCGGGGGCCCTTTTTCCCAACCCCCTTACCCCCCAAGTTATTTTGTGGGGGGAAAAAATTTAAATCATGGGGGAACCGGCGCGCTTGTTCCCCTTTTCAGGGTTTAGACCATAACCCAACGTGGGTGTTAATCCCCGGGAAAATTGGCCAATTTTTTTACCGGGCCTTTTTGGAAGGTTCCCCAAAAATGGGGGGGTTTCTTCTTTTTTACCCCCCTTTTAATGGGCCCCCCCCTGGGCGTCGGGGGACCCCGACCCCCCTGGGACACCAAGGGCCCCGGGCCGGCCCTTGACCCAAAACCCCACCCTTTTATTTCTAAACCGGTCCCCGAAGGGCCCCCGGGGTTTAAACCCTTAAAACCAAACCGGAGCCTTTGGGCCCCCCAAATTATTTTAATAAATTTTAAAGGGCCGTACCCCTTTTTTTACCCCCGTTAAATCCCCTTTCGGTAAAAAAAATTTCCCCCCCCGGGAAAAATTAGGGGAAACCAAATCCCACCCCACCAAAAAGGTCCCAAAGAACCAATTTGGGGGAAATTTCCCGGGGGTTCCAAAATTTTCCCCTTAGGCCCCAAATAGGGAAAATTAGGAAATCCTTTTAAGCATGGACCTAACCCACTTTTCCCCTTTAAAAAGGGCCCTGGTTGGTAAAAATGTTTAATCTTTGGGGAAATCCCTTTGGGGGAATTAAGGGCCCCTAACTTGTGAAAACGATGCCACTGAAGAGGGGAAATCCTTTCAGTCTTTAATTTTTAGTGAAGAGGGAACCCATTCAAAAAGTTTCCGCAAGTTCCTCGGTTTTCCCAAAAGGGGATTAAAAACCCATAACACCACCCCTTTGGGCGGCCCTAAAGATGCCTTGAGCGGGATTTCCCTTAAATTTCCCCAAAGAAAGGTTTTCCTCCTCCCCAGTGAAACTGTCCAAAAACCCAAAAGGGGTTTATTATTAAATTACTTTTTTGGGACCCCCAAAAAACCCCAGTGGTTTTCCCTTTTGGCACTTTTCCCTTCAAAATTTATTTTCCTCTGAAAAAGGAAGGTTTGACTTCAGATGACCCCCAGAAGAACCCCTTCCTTTTCCCCACCCGGGACGGGCTGTAAACACCCCCAAAACAACCAAGGGGTTTTTAATATAAATTTAAATTTTTTTAACATTTTTTCTTTTAAAGGGAAACATTTTTGGCTTTTTTTGGGGTTTAATCTTTTTAAACAGCCCATTTAAAATTTAAAATTTTAATAAAAAAAAAAAGAGGGACAAAAAACAATCTTTTATCTCCAATTTCGATAAAGGCATGTTTTTGTTAAACCTCCCCCCTTTCCCCAAAGGTTTTCCTGCCCCCTGGGTACCCCCGGCCCGTGGCCCCGCCTTCCCGGCTTTCCCATGGCCTTTCGGGAAAATCCTATCAAAAGGAACCAACAAGTTTCATTTCAAACATTTTTTTAAAAATGGATCATTTTTGGTTTTTTATTTGAATAAAAATTTTTTAAGGGGAACAGCCCCTCAGTTATATTTAAAAATTTATTTTAATTAATTTTAAAATAAAGGGTTTTTTTGGGTCCATTTTTTTAAAAACCATGAACTTTTTTAGTCTCCCCTGGCCGGGTTCTTAGTAAAACCCCCCGGGGGCCCGGCCTTTGGCCCCAAAAACCCCTTACCCCCTAAACCCTTTTGGCCCCATTTTCCCCGGGGCCCCTTTTGGCCCCCTTTCCCCCGGCTGACCCGGGCCCTAAATCCTCTGGGGCCCCCGGGGGGACCCTGTCCCCGGCCCCTGCCCCCCAAAGGCCTTTATTTAATCCATAAATCACATAAAAAGCCAGAAAAAGGGGGCCATGGTTTAAAATTTTTTTAAAAACAGCTTTTTAATTTAAAATTTCACCGGGAAAAAAGGAAAAAAGATGGAAAAAATCTGTTCCACCCAACAGTTTTTGATTAAAAAGGTTTTAAAGGGTGAACCCCCCTTCAGGTTTCCGGTTTAAAACGGGGAAACCTTTTCCGGGAAAACCAGAGAAGTTAACCCTAAATCCGGACGTTTCTTTCAAACCATTTCTTTAAATGGATTTAAATTTGAGTATCCCGGGAAGCCACCCTTTCCTTTGGGAATAAAACCTTGAAGTTTAAAACCAAAAACCCAAATTTTTATTATCCCCCCAATAATCCAATTATTTAAATATGGAACTTTTGGTTTCCCCTTTGGTTTAATTTTTTTTGGGGTAAAAAACTTTAGGGTTAAAATCCTCATAAAAGGAAAAAAAATTTCCCAAAAAATCTTCAAAAATCCAAACAAAAATGGTTATTTTAATGGAAACCCCTTTCACTTTTCCGCATTTGGTACCCCCCGTGTAAGGAAGCCAGCTTACCTTTATACTTCAAGAAGGGTAACCCGATCACCGGGATCAAAAACAAGTTTCATTTCCCCCATTTCTTTCTTTAAAAATTTGGTAAATTGGGTTTTTAATTAAAAACCTTTTGGGGGACATTTCCCCTTTAGAAAATTAATTTTAATAAAGAAACCCAAAAAGGGAGGGCTAAAAAAAGAAAAACCCCCAATTCCCAAAAAAAACCCCCCTAAGGTTTAAAACGGGGGTTAAAGGGTTTTTTGATAACGAATTTCACGGCCTTGGGAACATTATCGGACGCCCGGGGGTTTTCCACAAAAATGGGGTTATCATGGTTTTTTGGTTTTTAAGTTAGCCCAACGCGGGATTTTTAAAGAATTTTCCTTTTTGGGGGAGGTAAGGGCTCCAAATCCCCAAGGGCTTGGACTATAATTTGAAATTTTAAACTTGCCCCCTTTTAATTGAATTAAAGGGGGAAACGGTGAAAAAAAATCCTAACCCGGGGCATCCCTTTAAAAGGGGAATTTTGCCCCGGTCGTCCCAAGGCGGAAATACAAAAAAAAGAGGGGGAGGAAAAAAATTTTTGGGGTTTTTAACATTCTTTTTTTGGGATATTATTATCCGGTAATTGGGACACCCCCCGGCCCAAAAATTTCCAAACCCCCCTTAAAGGGTTTGAAGGGGTTGGGGGCAAGCGTTTTGCAAAAAAACCCCCGGGGGGAATTAAAATTGCCCTTAAAACAGGGGGGAAAAAAAAAAGGGCCCCACCCTTTTTCCGTGTCCATTAAAATTGACAGGTGTTGCCCCCAAAAATATGGGGAAACACAAAATTTTTATAAATTTCTCCCGGACACCCCTTCCCAAGCGGTTTTCGGTTAAAATTTTGTTAACAGGAAAACCGCCCCGGAACCCTTTCCGGAGTGTTTGGGAAGGCGGTAAAAAAACCCGGGTTTTAACCATTGGGCAATTCTTTGGAGTTTTTCTGGAGGACCCATGCATGAAAAAACGGAATTTTTTGGGGTTACCATAAAAAAGGTTTAAAACTTTAATAAACCGGGGGAAAGGCAATTTCCCGGTTAAAATTTTTCCAAAGGGGGTCCCCGGGTTCCTTTTCCCCCCAAAAAACTCGTAAAAAAAAAAAGGGGGTTGGTGGAAACTGAAATGGATTTTAACCCTTTCTTTTGGTTTCAAACGGGAAAAGTAAGAAAATTTAACCCCATTTAAGACAAAATGCTTTAAAACGGGCAAAAGGACCTCGGCCGGGGGAAAGGGAAAAAGTTTTAAGGGAAAAGGGGTAAAAAAGGGGAAAAAAATTTAAACCAAAAAATTTTGGGCGGGTAACCCTCCATTTCCCCCTTAAAATCTGGGCTCCTTTCTCAACAAAAAATACCCTCCCCCCGAAAGGGGAAAAATTTGGGGCTGGAAGGAAAAAAGGGTTTCCTTTTAAACCCCTTGGGGCAGAAAAATTTAAAGGACTGAAAGGTGGGGAAATAAACTCCCTTTCGGGTACCCCGGAATTTCCCGGGTTTTCAAATAAGAGAAAAGTAATTTGGGTTTTTAGGCCTAGAGGATTTTCTCGGGTTAGCAACCCAAAAAAAACCCCTAACCCCTTTATTTCCATTAGGAAAGGGGTTTGCTTTAAACCCCGGTCCCGGGGGGATTAGTTAAAACCCCCAAAAACCTAAAACCAGGGATTCCAAGTCTAAAGGCGGTCCCCCCGGGGTTAAACCTTGCTTGAATTCCCCAAACCGGAAAAATTTTAAAAACCCGGGGGCCCCCCAAACAAAGGGTTTTGAAAAAGTGGCTGGTCAACGGCTGGGGGTCCTTCCCTCCCTTTAATAGGCCCCCGAAGGTTCCTTACCCTTTGGGCCCGGCCCTCCCCCCTGTTTAGTCTTTCTCCAAGCAAACCCAAGTTTTGTGGATTTAAAAACCCCTTACAATTTTTGGGAAGACTTTTCGGTTCGGCCCCTAACGAAACCCCCAAGGGTTTTACTCTTTTTTAGGTTTCCGCCAAAAAATTTCCAGATTTGGAAAAGGGCAGTAAAAGGACCGATTCCCCCTTCCTTTTGGGGAAACCCTTCCCCCTTAAAGGTTAATCCTTTTCAAAAAAGTTATTTTGTTTTTTAAAACCCAGAGTTGGGCCCTTTTTTGTCGCCCAAAAAGGTTTCTTGACTCCAAAACCCCCCCCGCCCCATTTTTTTCTTTTTTTGCCAAACTTTACTTGGCCCGTTTTTTGGTCTTAAGTTCCATTTTTTTTAAAAACCGGGCCCGGTTAAACCTTTGTATTGCTTTGGAATTCGTTTGAAAAAGTCCCCACCCCGGAAAATTTTTTAAACAACGTTTGACCATTTTACCCCAAAAATGAGGAAACAAATCGAATTTAAACCCCGGTAACCGGGCGAGAAAACCATAAAATTGGGGAAAATTCCCCTAACAGCCCCTTAAAGGGTTGGTGTCCCCAAAAAAGGGGGTTTTTAAAAGTGTCTTTTTAATTGCCCAGGTTTCCACGGGGCTTAATTTGAAAAGTTTTTTTTGGGTTTCCCTTGAAAAATTTTAAAAGCCTAAAATGTCAGGAAGGAAAAAAAGCCCTTTTACTTTTATGGCAGTATTTTGGTTTTTTTAGTTTTTCCGCCAAAATTTTCCTTTTTTTTTTGCCCCCCCCTAAACAATTTTGAAATTTTTCCTGAATGATGCCCATCCCCGGGCTTTTTTTCAACAAAAAAACTTTATTTTTACAAAACCCCGGGTGCCCCACCGCCCCAAAATAAACCCCGGGAGTTTTTTAAATTTTTCCCCACAAGGGTTAAAAAAAAATTTAAAGGTTCCTATGCGGTTTTTAAAAAATGCAAAAGGCCCAGCCCCACGTTTCCCAATGGTTGAGCCCTTTTAGCAAGGAATTTTTTACCTTCCTTGCCCGGGGAAACAAAAAAACCCGGGGGAACTATGAAAAACTTTAAAAAGGGGGGGCCTGTAAATCTTTCAATGACCCGGGGAGTAAAAAAGCAGCCTTCAAACCTTAAGTTCTTGGGCAAATCCTGAAAATCTACTTTGGGCAAAAAAAGTTTTATATGGGCCAAAAAAAGTAGACGCAAGGGGGTTTTTTTAGGTCCCCCCATAAAATAACCCAAATTGGCTCCCCTTTTAGTTTTCCCCAAAACCCCCCATCTCCTGCTCAACCCTTTTGAACAACTTTTTAAAAACCAAAAATTAAGGATTTTTGCGGAAAAAATGAAATTCTTAAAAATTTTTTTCCACTAAATAAGGTCAAAACCCAAGCAAAAATATAAAAAACCCCTAAAACTCGGTGAGGAGTAAAAATTCCTTAGTCTAATTCCCCATTCTTAGGAAAAAATGCCCAGGAATGTTTTTTAAAACCCCGGGGGAAAAAACCAAAAAACGTCGACCAGCCTGCCCCGGGGGCCAAAAAAGGGTTTCCCCGGATTACATTCCCCGGGGAACATTCGGTAAAATTTGGCGAGGTTGGGGGTAAAACCCTTGGGGTCGCCCAAAAGGCCTGTTTAAATAACCCAAAGCAGGGGGCCAGCAAGGGGCGATTTTTATATCAGAAAAAAAAACCTTGGGTTTTTCCCGTTGGGAAATTTTTCCCCCAAAAAAGGCCAGAACATCTGTAAAATATTTTTAGGGGGTTTTTCCATTTTTAAAACCCAACTTTAATTAACTTTAGAAATTGACGGTAAAGGGTTAAAAAAAGGCCCCTGGGGGGTTTGGGCCCTTGCCCCTTTGGGCCTTCTGCCCGGCGAGAAAAAAAATTTTTTCCTTCCCACTTTTTAGTTCCTAAAAAAAAAGCCCTTGTTTTGGGTTTTTCGGTAAATTCGAAAACCCGGTCCGTCATTTGGGGGGGAAACCCCTGGGGGAAGTCGTTTTAAGGTTTGGGGAAAAAGGTTCCCCCGGCCCTGACAACCCTTAGAGGGTTTATGCCACCGCCTTTTTGGTCTGTACTTTAGGGGTTTTTAACCCCCGGAGGGGAAGGCGGAAAAAAACCTTTTTGATAAAAGGACCCAAACAGACGAGTGGTACAAAACCCCCTAAAATTTCCCCTTTTTGATGGGACCATTCTATTAAAATGGGGACGTTGGGGGTCCAAAAAACTGTTCCTGAAGGTTTTTCTTTTGGGGAAAAGGCCCATTTCCTAAAGGGGATTGGGGATTTGGACCCCCCAAAATTTACGGTTACTTTGGATTGTATTTTTTCCCCCAACCCGGGCCCTGAAAATGCCCTTAAAATCCCGGGGGGTTCCCCCCGGATTCCCGGGGGGCCCTTTTTTTGGAAAACAATTAAAGTGGTAAAAAAAGGGAAAGCCCTGGCCCGGTTTCGGGGCTTTTTGGCAGCCAAAATTTTGGGGCCACGCTGGTGCCCCAAAATTTTTTTTGAAAAAAACCCGGCCCTCAACCCGCCGATTTTCCCCTTGGCCCCCCCCAAGCCAAGTCCCAAAAATTTGGGAGTGGCCCAAGGGAAAAGTTATTAAGCCCTTTTTACGAAACGGGGCCGGTTTTTCATGGTTCCCCTTTTAAGGGGCCCAACCCTGGGATTTTCCCCTTAATAAATGTCCCGGGCCCCGAACTAAAAAAAATTTTAAAATTCGGAAGTTTTGGGCCCATTTTTTTATTTGTAGCCAGAAACAGAAATATTTGGTTGTAAAGTGGACAAATTTGTTTGTGTTTTAGATTGGGGCCGACGGAAAGAATATTTAGTGAGTATTTAATTTCCAGAGCCTTCTCCCTTTATTTTTAAAAGGGCTGGGGGCCCCCAGGGCCGAATCCAAGGGAGGGGGGTTTTCGCCAAAATCCTTCAAAAAAGAAGTTCGCCCAAAAATCCTTTTTCCGGGCTTCTGTCCCATCCCTTTTTAATCCAGGCCCGGGCTTTAAGAAACTCCTAAATTTTCCGGGCCGGAAAAAAGAGAACTAAATATAATAACATCACAACATATTTATTTAAAATTTTCAACTGAACTATAAATTATGAATAAAAAATAAATAATACATTTATCTTCTCTTATTTAAAGTAAAATAAAGGCGGATTTAAAACAAATTTTTTGAAAAATGTGTTTTAAAAATAAAGGATTTAAATTTTTTAAATAAAATAATTTGTCCTAGCTTTAAATTCAGTTTCTTAAAATCGATGTCAATCAAAGAGCCAAGATATTATATTCTTGTTCTCTGAAAGGAGAAATGTGGGGCAGGGACCCCATCTGGTTATGAAACCATTTGTTCAGCTCATTTCTTTTGTTAAATCAGTGATCATCAGTTAATTCATGTTACATTAAGATCATTTTGGGGCTCTTATCTTTATTTATAATTCAGTGAACCCACCTCAGAGTCTCCAGTCTAAAATGGACTTTTGAAAACCAGTCAGCAGCTTCACTCCTGAATCCTGCAGCTTTTCTCAGATCCAGTTCTCTGAGACTGGAGGTTTGACTTCAGAGCTGATCCCAGAGAAGAACAGCCTTCCTCTGTGATCCCACAGCCTGACAGACTGTAAACACACAAAAAAACAAAAGAGTTTATTATATCAATACAAATGAATCATTATTGACATCATGAACACAGTGGCTTTCACTTTGGTTTCATCTTCTTCTGTAAACAGACATTTAGTTAAAATCCGTCAGTGAAAGAAAAAAAAAGATGACAGAAACAATCTGTTCATCATCCAATTAGATGAGTTCATGTTTTAATGAACTCCACTTAAAGGTTTCCTGCAGCTGGTAGCGGGCGTGTAGAAGCAGCTTGGGGATTCATGACTTCAGAAAGATGAACCTGATCACAAGGATCACAACAAGTTTCATTTCAACACTTATTTCATTTAAATGGATAAATGTTTGGTTCTTTATGGGGAATAAAAAACCCTTTTTTTTATGAAACATTGACTCACTAAAGTAAATATATATAAATATATATATATATTATATATATATATTTTTTTTATATATTAAAAAAGTATGGTACATATTACATTACATTACATGTCTTTTGGGCACTTTCATCCAAAGCGATTTTAAAGTGCTTTTCAACCTGAGTACAAACTGAAAAAGAAACATTTTTTTTAACCCATAAATCTTTTTGTCTCTATTCTGTAGGTAAAGGACAGGGGCCCCTGACCCTCATTAACCTTGCCCCTTTTGGCCCTGACCCCAGGTCTGACCGCAGACCCTGGCTCTGTCCCATAGGCCTGTTCAGTAATCCATCAGCAGCATGAAGCCAGACAAGTGTCATGATTGTATATCAGGCATAATAAAACTTTGAGTCCAGTTAGAGAGAGTTTCACTAAAGGTCGAACATCACGTCAGATATGTTTGCGATTTTGTGCCATATATGCATTGAAGAAGTAACAGTTGTATTAATGCGGTGTATGTAAACAACTGACTGCTGTCAAGTTAAAATGAAGAAAACTAAACTGAATAACATCACAATATATTTATTATTACAGATTTTCAACTGAACTGATAAATTATGAATAATAAATACTCTAATAATACATACACTATCTTCTCATATTAAAAGTAATATAAAGGCCAGATTTAAAACAAATCTGAAATGTGATTTAAATAAAGGACTTAATTTGTTAATAAAATATTAAACTGAATTAACCTGCAGCTTTTAAAATTCAGTTTCTTCCAAGAAGGCCAAGCGATGTCAAATCAAAAGAGCCAAGATATTAGGCTCTTGTTCTGAAAGGAGAAATGTGTGTGCAGGGACTCCATCTGTTGAAACCATTTTGTTTCAGCCTATTTTCCTGTTCACATCAGTGATCATCAGTTAATTCATGTTACAATAAGATCATATTGCCTCTGATCTTATTTATAATTCAGTGAACCTGATTCTCAGAGTTCCGTACACAACGTGACCTCCAGAAAACCAGAATGTGTTAGCTTCACCCTGAATCCTGCAGCTGGTTTTCACCCAGATCCAGTCTCTGAGACTGAGGGGCTGACTTCAGATGATCCCAGAAGAACAGCCTTCCTCTGTGATCCCACAGCGGACAGTCTGTAAACACACAAAACAACACGCAGTTTATTATATCAATACACATGAATCATGATGACATCATGAACACGAGAGCCACTTTGGTTTCATCTTTCCGTGCCAGACATTTAGTTAAATCACGCCAGTGAAAGAAGAAGAAAAGATGACAGAAATAACTGTTCATCAATTATCCAATCAGATGAGTTCAGTGTTTTAATGCAGCTGGTTTCACTCAGATCCTGCCCCTGAGACTGAGGGTTTGACTCAGAGCTGATCCCCAGAGAAGACAGCCTCCTCCTGTGATCCCACAGCTGAACAACAGTCTGTAAACACACAAAACAACAATACTGAGTTTATTATATCAATACACAACAACCACGAGAGGTACGATGATTTTTTTCAGTCTGGCCACTTAAATCCTAGACTAGCCCCGCTATAACAGAAATAGAATAATCATGATTAATCATATATTACCATGATTTCGTATATTTTATATAGACGGTGACAAAGACGGATATATTTATATCTTCTATATGTCGGTGCTGCAAATCAGCAGTTATTTAGTTTTCTTCCATATGGAACATTAATACATCTTCATCCTAAACAGAACAAGCTGCAGAACCTCCTGTTACCCTTCTTCAGGTCAATTTGACCCCATTCAATGTTTAATGTCATGTTCTTAAATAATTTGACCCCAGGCTGTTTTCACTGTGTCAAATATAAGAAATAACTTTTTATTTATTTAAAGGCTATTTAGTAGTCAACAACAAAAAAAACATAAAGCACCCTCACACTTAAACTGGGGTGCCACACACTTAATAATTTTCTGGAGGTTTTAATGTTTAACAACATAATTCATACATTAAGACTTACATTGGGCTCTTATCTTTATTTATAATCTAGTGAACCCACCTCAGGAGTCTCCAGCTCACAACGGGACTTCTCCAGAAAACCAGTCAGCAGCTTCACCCTGAATCCTGGCCCTGGCTCTGTCCTATAGGCCTGTTCAATCATCATCAGCATGAAGTTGTGACAAGTTGTCCATGTTGGCTTAGAAAGTGACATATGCAACGAGGCAGGCAGCTGATGTGAAGTGAACATGTCACTAGGAATGAACAATTTGATGGACTGCACGTAGATCCCATCGTCAACCAGCCTCTGGCAGCATCAGACCACTAGCTGGCATGTGTTCGCGGTGTGATGGTCTCCCCTGACCGATGGTCCCCACCTGGACCCCCTGATGGTCTCCAATTGACCCCTTGATGGTCCCCCTGACTTGACGGCCCCTGACCCTGGATGGTCTCCTCACCTGACCCCCGACAGCCCCCTGACCCTTGACCCCTGACCGGTCCCCTGACCCCTCAAGGGTTCCCCTGACCCCTGACCTCAATGTCTCCCACCTGTTCCCAGGACCCCTATAGTCTATGCCTCCCTTGTCTGGGGCCAAAGTGTTGGCCCTTGGCCTCAGCCCAGCCACACACAGCCAGAGTCACGTTCTCCTGAGCATTCACCCATGTGAGTTGTTTCGTTCTCCCTGAGAGACTTTCCTCATTGTAAACACACAAAAGAATACACACAGAGTTTATTATATCAATACACAATGAATCATTATTGACATCATGAACACGAAAGTGTGTGGCTTTCACTTTGCCTCTCCATCTCCTCTCAAACAGTTGTATTATCGCAGTGTATGTAGTAAACAACTGCCTGTCAAGTTAATAAAGAAAACTAAACTGAAAAACATCGAAAAAATATGTATTAATAACATTTTTCAATTGAACTCTATTAATGCGAATAATGCTCTAATATTACTGTAATAATAAATACATTATCTTCTCTGTTATTTAGCAATGGACAAATGTTTGAGGGGTTTGACTTGTGAGCGATCCCAGAGAAGAACAGCCTTTCTCTCTGATCCCACAGTACGCTGACAGTCTGTAAACATACACAAACAACAATGATGAGTTTATTATCAATAATGAATCATTACGGACATCAAGGAACACGAGTATTTTACTTGATGTCATCTTCAGTAAACAGATACTAGTTAAAATCACGCTAGTAAAGAAGAAGAAAAGATGACAGAAACAATCTGTTCATCATCCAACTGTAGATGAGTTCATGTTTTAATGTGAACTCCACTCAAGGTTTCTGCAGCTGGTAGCAGACGCAGAAGTAGCTTAACGGGGCCGGAGGATTCATGATCAGAGAGAAGATGAACCTGATCACAAGGATCACAACAAGTTTCATTTCACCAATTTATTTCATTTAAATGGACATGTTTGGTTCTTACGTGGTGAATAAATAACCTTTATGAACATTGACTCACTCAAGTATATATATATAAATATATATATATATACATATATATATTAATAAAGTATGTTACATAGTATACTCATCAATACTCTTTTGAGTCTCTGAGCTATCTGTAGAAGGACAGGGCCCCCTGATCCTTGGCCCTGACCCTTGACTCCTGGACCCTTTGGCCCCTGACACTTGGCTCTGACCTTTGGTCTCACCCTTTGCTGTCTTTGGACCCCAGCCCTGACCCTTGGCCCTGACCTGTGGCCTGGACCCTGTGGGCTCTGGTCTCTGTCCCATAGGCTCGTTCAGTAATCCATCAGCAGCATGGAGGCTGACAAGTTGTCCATGTCGTAAGCAGAGTGACCATGCACCCAGGCAGCTGATGAAGTGAACATGTCACCAGGAATGAACACTGACGATCAATACGTGATCCACTCAAACAGTTATTGATTAAACATGAAGGTGCTACTAGCAGACAGTGAACCTCAGAGTCTCCAGGCTACAATGAGCCTCCAGAAACCAGTCAGCAGCTTCACCCTGAACTTGCAGCTGGTTCTCTCAGATCCAGCCTCTTGAGACTGAGGGGTTTGACTTAGAGCTGATCCCAGGAGAAGAAAGCTCTCTGTGATCCAACACCATGACAGACTGTAAACACACAAACAACACACAGAGTTTACAGGTCAACACACAATGAATCATTATTGATACCATGAACACTTAGTGGCTTTCACTTGGTTTCATCTTTCTGTAAACAGACATTTAGTTAAAATCCCGCCAGTGAAAGAAAAAGAAAGATGACAGAAACAACTGTTCATCATCCAATCGATGAGTTCATGTTTTAATGTGGAACTCACCACAAGGTTTCCTGCAGCTGGGAAAAGACGTAGAAGCAGCTTACGGCTGGAGGATTCATGACTTGAGAGAAGATGAACCTGATCAAGGATCATAACAAGTTTACTAAACACTTATTTCACGAAATGGAAAATGTTTGCCTTATGTGTGAAAAATAACTATTTTTATGGAGAACATTGACTACTCAAGTATATATATATATACATATTAGTGCTGTGAAAAATAACGCTAACCTGAAGTTAATTCAATTACAGGTTTCACTAGCTTGTTTTTACGCATTTAACGCAGATGCGCAGAATGAGCTTCCAATCCGTCTGTTGTTGGTCGCCGGACGAAAAAAAAAAGTCACTTGCAAAAATGAGCCCAATACACCATCACTTCAACGAACTCTGTCCGCCTCATGCAGACGGTGTTCACCACTGGTAATGATCCTTCCGCAGGTTCACCTTCGGAAACCTGTTGGCTTACTTTTACCTTGCAGATCAGGTCACAGACATTCTCTGGGTCATGAACCGCGGCTCATCCGGCACTCGACGCAGGAAGGAGGAACGAGACCAAGATACGTTGTTTGCAGCTTTAATGTTCTATTTGTTTTTCAAACAAGCAGTGGGTACAAACCAAATAAAGACCTGTGAATATCCAAATGATAGAACTGTTTCATTATTAAATACATGAGATTTATTGGACGGCTAAAAGTTAAACTAGCCAGCCAAATCATCCAGCCTAAGTGACACTGTGCTCGCTGTTAACACAGGGTTTTTCCTGCATAGTGAAAATCAGACCAGCCAGCCGCTTTTCTTTCCCAATCACGGCAGACAAATCCCGAAAACAAGGCAAAAAAAGTCTATGGAAAACAAACAAAACTGTTCATCAAGGCATGTCAAAGGAATATGTTCTCAAAGAGTATGTTTCAAGTAGCTACAGCTAAACCCTCGTTTGTTTTGAACAATAATAGGCTAATCGAAGTTGATGTTGCTTCTGTCTGATCATCACGCAACTGAGGCACGAAATGGATAGAGCGGCTACAATAAGATCACTACTCAACAGCCCGTTGCACAAATATTACCTAAAAGCAAATGCAAATGAAATTTCCACCAAATGCTGACAAAAGTTTGATGCACGATTTCCAACGCAGCTCATTGGTATTAACATGGAATGATAATATATAGTGTAGGCATGGGGAAAATAAAAGGAAATTGCAAAACCTGGAAGATTTAATCATATGTGTATGCCAACTATATCCCACCTTAATTATCAACCTGCAGAATCCTGACTTCATCATTTCTGTCGGTAATTGTGGTACTTTTAAGACAGAAACGGAGTGGTGTTATTTCATTCAACTCAACTTTTGTTTCTATCTAAAAAATAATAGATACAAAATATATACAAAAGGTACCAGATGCAGTGTTGGTATTTTGCAAGTGTAACTTTAAAACTAAGCTTCACATTCAGCCTGGCAGTAATCGAATAAACCACATTTCATCCTGAAGATATATAGTTAGATAGATGAATAATCTAAAATTACTTGAAAATATTTCAATATTGTTTTGTTTTCGTCAGGATGGGATATAAATGTTCGTTATGCTCTTGTTGACCTTAGTTAATTCTAAACACAATACCAGCAAGGTTAAAGAACATATCTCGAAACGTGTCTTGTGAAAACGATAGAAGAAAGAGATGAGCCCGCAGTTCCACTTCCCTTTGATGATATGTATGTGTGTGTTAAGCTAACAAAGGCTGGAAGTAAAGGGTACAGGATGTCTGACGTCAACACTGAGCAGGTGTGACTGAGCTCCCTTCTGTGTTAGCAGTTTATCAAAAGTACTACTGTGTTCAGGTTCATTCTCGCCTCCTTGACCGTGATACTATGATGACATATAAAATACTATCATAACTTGGTGCCGTGACCCGATCTCAACATAACACTGCTTGGATTTCTTCTCATGAGCCACTGAAGATTGCAAGGCCCGACTGGATCATCGATTTGTAGTGTCCGCCCGCCAGTGGATTACACTTGCAGAGAGGAGGTTCAGTCGTGATTGACGGGATCCGGGCGATCGAAGACCAGGGAGACGAACCCAGACAGCACGTATACTACCCTTTTTGATAAGAAAGGATTGCTGTCAAAATATATGCATGCCAGATCTGTGTTCCCTTGTCTAATTTGGAGATAGTAAAGGTCAATACTGATCCTTTTGGCCTAGGATTGAGAGATAGTAGTGGTTGATTATGTCAGAAACAATTGTTGTACTGTAAATTAATACGCATTTGTGGGGTTTATATTTGTTTGTGATGAATGCTGTAATTTATTGAACTGAAGCGTCGTCGAACCTTCCAGGCCAACATAAACCCATTTAAGTTTGACCAAGTAGACAACCACAGATTGGCAGTTTGGGTAAAGAAACAAGGAATTGTACTAATACTATAATGAACACAATTACAAATGAATAGTAATTTCACGAAACTCTGTGTTTAATTCTCCAAGCGTATACATTGTTTATGTTCAGCGCAGGACCAGATAGTGTGAAATATCCGAAAATGAAACAAAATAATGCTTTTCTCCGCTAACTAAACGCTTTTGAGATAGAACAAGATCTAAAACCATCGCCACAGAAAACACAAACCAGACTCATGTAATCAAAACACTACGAACTAAAACAAGCAGAACATTGGTTCCAGTGAAGCGAAGAAGGGCACAAGCTCAAGTATTAGAAAAACTGAGAGCGAGAGATTCGCTGACAAAAATGTCCCACAGCCCTGTACACAAAAGACGACGGACGAGCCCAACGAAAAGTAGAAGCGTTCACCCGCTATCAGAGTAAACAAGCGCCCAGCCTGAAGAGGAGGATGATAGAGCCAGTCGGATGACGAGGGAGGAC
The DNA here is from genome assembly GCF_029220125.1 of Pseudoliparis swirei. Taxonomy (NCBI): domain Eukaryota; kingdom Metazoa; phylum Chordata; class Actinopteri; order Perciformes; family Liparidae; genus Pseudoliparis; species Pseudoliparis swirei. The sequence goes on along the minus strand of NC_079394.1, from coordinate 28,933,803 downwards.
GGATTACCCAGCATACAAACACGCCACCACACCTTATATCCAGACTTAACAAAGTACCAGGATAAATACCACCAATCGGCCCACCAATCACACACGCACACGTAGAATTGTTCAAACGCCACAGATCGCCACTTCCCAATAACAAAACGGATAGAGCACAGGCATTCCCGGCGATAGAAGTCTCTAACTACGATAATGCGGGAATGAAAGGCTGCGTGACGATAATCGTCTGCGTGGATGGAGGTCGAATGTGTACCAATGCATGTGAAGGAGTCATCTAACAGAAAACTTTGATCAGTTCGTTTTAGATTTGCATGCTGGCTTAATTTTACAAACTGGGGTAAACGGCAAGCAGCTGAAAAGTAAGTGGAAAATACTGTAAGCAGATGGGTGAAATGCAAGGAGATTGTTGCAAGAATAACACTGAAGTAGGACCACCTTGTCACCCAGTAAACGGTTGTCCAATGGATGGGCCTCACAGATATTAGTAGAGGTTGCTATGGCAAGAGTCACCACTTTTCCACCAAGCAGCATCCCATAGCAGATTAGCTGCATGAACAAGGAACTGAGAATCAGTCTCAGTTTCCACCTGCACGAAGAAGAACACAGGACTTGAGCAGTGGCATTCCTACCAGGATGGGGAGAGAAACACCCTATCAACAATTATTGAAACACGATCTCCGTGGGGTCTCCAGAAACCTAAGAGACTGATTAGAAACACCAAGGCCACCTGGGAAATAGCAAACAGACATTTATTATGTCCAACGTGACTACACGAGAAAAACCTCATTAACTGAAGATAAACAAAGAATCAGAGGTTTATGTCCGAGGGGGATTTTGACTGACTGCGACCAGGGAGTGGAAACAACCAGGGAGGGCAACGAGGTTTGAGGAAGGAGGAACACTGAGGGAGGAGGAGAGGAATGATTAAGATGTTGGATCTATGGAAATCAAGCATTGGTCACGGACTGCCCTGACTCTTGAGTAGAATGGCCCTAATGACAGCCGTTGAAGAGTATTCTAACACCTCAGAAAACTAATGGACGAGGAGACTAACAAGTAGAAAGATAGAAGAATGTTAGACATTTGTAGGTTGGGGCTCAAATTAACAACAACAAAACCTTACAGAAAGATTGAGTGTAACGGGAAAAACATGGGAGTTTTTATGTGACACAGGAGCAAACTGCATGATTTCCGGTTCTCCAACACTAATTTTCCACCAAGAGACCATTATGATAAATGTGCCAACAGAAATAGCTCGTCACAGGGTGACTTAAAATATAAATATGACAGATCCAGAGAGCAACAAACAAAATTCTGTCACTGATCCTCAATGTCCATAACACTGTTAGAAGAGACGCCCATGCTGGCCCTAAAATTGCACGCGATCAAAAGAGGAGGAATGGTCGCAAAGCACTGTCAGACCTAAGACCCCGAGGGAGGCACCCAACAGATGAGACCATATATCACGACATGAATATATAGGTAAAACATGAAGAAAAAACAAAGGTAGTAAAGCAAACAGGCTTTCACAGATCAAACGAGATTTGTACTAAATTAAGAGGGTGGGGGGAGAAATGACCACAGATGTGTACGTGCTTTCTTGCCTCCCACCGTAAAATTCAGGGCCTCCTATCTACTAGAAGGACATGGTAGTAATATGGCTCCAATGTGATTTGGAAGACATGAGAAGCTATTGTTCCAGGTTCAAACAGTTTCTACGCTTCCATTGAAAAAGCCACAAAATCCGCCAATGGAAAGATATTCTTTAGCAACTAGAGAATTATGGTAATGACTGGCATCCACCCCTGGCCATATGGTGACATAGGAATGGGAAACCAGTGTTCCACTAAGCGATTTGGCACAATTTTAAACTTACTGCACTGGCTGAAACCAAAGATAAGGAATCAAAAATGGACTAAACTGATATATTGTAATGACACTGGAGGAACTAACTAAAATTCCTCCAGAATATGCCATTCCACTTGTGGATCACAGTGACCAGTTTAATAACAGCAGAACCAGTTAAAGGGATACCAAAAAGATTTCAGACCATGTGTTAGACAGTATCAACTAAAACCCAAGCAAAACAGGCATCGCCCCGTAATCCAGGAATTACTAAAGCAGGAGTTTTTAAAAGAATGTCCAAGCTCTCCTCGTAATAATATAGCTAAGGCCCCAGTAAAAGGCTAACGGAAAAGATCAAGGAATGATACAGATCTAAGACCTGTGAATGCAGCTGTAATCATCACAGAGCCCAGTGTCCCCTATCCACACACATACTCATCCTGTCCAACTAGAAGCAGACAAAAAATTTGTTTTTCAGTAATAGACGAAGTACAACGCTTTTCATTCCTGCACACGAAGACAGTCAATATGGTTTGCATTACATATGAAAGAAAGAGATACACCATACCACTCATCATCTGTGATAGTGCTGAAAGTCCCGCATATTTCAGTCAAATTCAAAAATCGTGTCAGCAGCAAATCCGCCAATGACAGTCAGATAATTACAAGATATGTGGATGAGCATCCCATGGTCATTCTTACATCCTCAAGAAGCATGAACAGGACACGGTGAGCCAAAAATACTCATTTAGGAAGTATGGCTGTCACTGAAATAGTGCTACAGGCAGCCAAAGCAGAAGTAACTTTATTTGGGGCCATGTTATCAGTGGAGAAGGAAAATCTAATGACCACCCATTAAAAAAAGTAGTATCAAATGCCCTAAACCAGAAAACAAAGAAACAGATGTTGGGTTCTTTTCTGGGGCTTTGTAATATTACGTATGCTCATACCCAGAGTATGCTAAAGAAACTGCCCTGTTAGCATTACTAGAAGGATGACAAAACCACTCATCAAACCATTAATTGATATGGACCTGTGAAGCTAACAGCTTTCGGAAGGACAAAACAACTACTTAAGGGTAGCACAGTTCTAGCTCACCCTAACTATAAAAGGAGTTCACTTTGGCAGGATCAAAAGAGGTTTATGACATCAGTTTTACGGGCAACCAGGAGATGTGAGACCTGTAGCGTCATTCAAACGCTGGGACACAGTTGCTCAGGCTATGCCTGAATGTGTCCAATCCATTGCAGCAGCTGCAATGGCTGTGAACAAAACGGGTGATATCATTTGTTTCATCCCACCACACTGATGGTCAATGCGCAGTGAGTGCCTGTATTAAGCTACAAGCTAAACTAACATTCTGTCACCAGCAAGACAATTGCATTACACAGCTAAACAGGCTGCTCATAACCATCCAAAGATGGCTACCATTAACCCAGCAACGCTTTGTCCCATCGGCTAGATGGTACTCCACATGACTGTGTAGAGATTGCAGACACCGTCACTTTGCCAAGAGCTGGACTTGAAGGATACCGCACTCACCGGAGGGAAGTGTGGTGCGGGGACGTGGTCAGCCCAAAGGATGTATGTGGAGAACCGTTGGTTATAGTGACACAAGAAGGGAAGTGATATGCAGGCTACTTCCTCCACGTGATCTTACCACAGCTGGAATTAGTTGCGTCTGACTGGAAGATGCAAAGAGGGGTCAGGCCAAAAACTGACTATTTGACACCGATGTTAATATATACTCAACATTGTTCATTTACAAAATGTGGGAAACAAGGATGGTTACAACTACTAAGGCCCACAGTAGTTCATGCAATTGTTGTTAACAGATTTACTAGCAGCTATAACTTTTACCTAAAGAATTAGTTGTAGTAAAATGCCGAGGCACACCAAATGGCAATAGATAAAATAACAGAAGGCAATGCTAAAGTTGATGAAGAAGCTAAACGAGCAGCTAAAATATTACCACATGATGGCCATCTAGTGCAACAACACCGCCAAGCCTAATTATTCCTGAGCTCCTGGCACGATTTACGTTTAATGCAACGACACAAGAAAAAGTTACATGGAAAACAAGGGGCTATTGAGGAAAATAAGATTCTTTGTATAGAAGGGAAAACTAACTTACCAAGAAGTTTGTCTAAGGTAGCGTTATTTTGAGTCATAAGTAATGCCATGTCTCAACAGAGGGATGGTATCTATGATACAACAGTACTTCTATACAATAAATATACAAACTACTTAAATTTTTTTGTAGAACATGTGTGATATGCATCACAATAACTTAAGGAAACTTTCGTCCAAATTCAGGCAGGTTCCCCGCCTCTGAGTACCTATTCCAGGGGCTTAAGGATTTCATCGAATCAATCCATGGCGACATTATAAATACTGTTTGTGATGGTTTATGTATTTTAATGGGTAGAAATTGCACCAACAACGAAAGTTATAGATGCTGAAGCAGTGGTGAAAGCCATATGTAAATACATTCTGCCCACTCATGGTATTCCAAGACGACGAGAGTGACAATGGCTTCACACTTTGTAAATCTAGGTAGTAACAAAACTAAGGCCATTATGACATTGAACTAAAAATCATTGTGCATATTACCTGTTGAGAGTGCGCCGGATTGGTAGAGCGAACCAACGGCACCAAAGCAGGCTGAAGAAAATGCATGACTGAAACAGGAAAAACTTGCTGGAGTGCAGACAGGAAACATACGATGCACATTTGCTCCACCTGCAAACGGGTTTTACACCATTTGAACTGCTCATGGACGACCCTACCGCCATCACTAACTCACCCAGACTTTAGAACAAGTGGGCAGGAAGAAACAATAGTGAGTACATGAAAAGACCATGGGGAGAGGAGTCAGGGAAGCAAATGTTTTGCCAGAGTCACCTGTCTCCCATTATGTCTGTACAGGTCGGCGATCAGTCTTCATCCGCGCCATCAAAAAAAGGCGATCGTGGAGCGACGCTGGGGAGGGACAATTCCAAGTCCTTCTTGACTGCAACCGGCCAGAAGATAGCCGAGAGACCACCTGGATACATCTTTCCCATTGCAAACTGTTCCCTGCACAGAACTCAGCGGACCAGTGCCCTGATCCCAGACTCACTACCATAGAGGGAAGACTGACTTCAAAGGGACTGTCCGCTTAAAAGACAGTCATTGCCTCAACGGCCAGTGAAGAAACCAACGATCTCGCTCTAGTAAAATAGCTCGGTGATGGAGCTAGTGTCAACGCCGCCACATATATGACAATGTAACCGAGAGTTTGTAAATGTAAATCAACCTTTAGTTTAAGCTTGTATGATAATTGCAAACCTCACAAGGAACGGACAATTATTGATGTGAAATCAAGTTGACTAAAAAGTTTAAATCCTAAAGAGATTGTTGTGGTGTTATTAACAAATAATGTAAAACAAATAATAATCATGCTTAGACTGTTAACCAAAATACGAATCACATTCTGCTTTTAGAATTAGAAAGATAAAAGTAAATGATTGCCTTTATTGAACATGTTTAATAATCATCAATAGCATAAATAGGAGGGAAAATGATGGGGATAGCAATGTCTGTTATGCTCATGACCTTAGCTAATTTTAATTGGTCACAAAAGGTTAAAGAACATATCTTCGAACGGTTCAGAAAACAAGGAAGTGAAGAGATGAGCCCAGTTCCACTTCCCTTTGGATGATATGTAGCGTGTGTTAAGCTTTCAATAAAAGGCTGAAGTAAAGGGTGCTCAGTGGGATGTCTTGCCAACACTGAGCAGGTGGATCGAGTTCTTCTGTAAAAGAAGTCATCAAAAGTACTGTTGCTACTGTGTCTGTGGTTCATTCCTGACCGTGATACTTACAGATATAGAAAATACCCACTGCCTGATGATGAAGAGAGAGGCATTGCAGCCTCTTTCAAAAGAAGATAAGGAGGAGCATGAGGGAGAGGTGAGGTCATTGCGGGCTGGCAAATCAGTGTCGCTAATTGGCTATATTCATAACAAAGAGTAAATGAAAGATTAAAGCTGCTAGCAGTATTTCGACCGCCTCGACAATTAATGACGCCGAGTTTATTTCGTTGTCAGTCCACTGGACCGAGAAGGTTTGCGACCTTCTCAGACCGAAAGGCCAAAGAGTTAGACGCTTTCCGAATGCACTATATATCATTTAGATTCGGTAGTTATGATGACAGCTAACCATCACGGATCCCAGAAATTTTCGGATGAATCGAGAAAGCGTTTTGGAAAAAAAAGCTTAACAAATATTTTTTAACAAAAATTCAAATGCAGGAAAATTTAAGTGGGTGGAGCTATGGTCATAATATAATTTTTGTTAGAGTAGGTCTAAGCGGACACTTATGATGACCATACAGATCAATAGCAACATCAGGGCTCAAAGAAAGAACTATTAGTGTTCCTTATGTTAGTATCAGGCGCTTACGACTAAATAACAACAAATTAGACTGCAGAGGTCTCAGGCCTGAGTCTCATCACACATGGAGTTTGATTGGATCCGATGATGTGGACTCTGAGTGACATTGTTTATTCGGCCACGCTATCAGGTGTCCTGACCATATCTCAGCCTCTGACATGTTTTCTATAATGCCTTTTGTTCTTTATGAAACTAAACGTTGTTGATCGTATCTCCACATCAGCATGTCGGCTTTGCCTTTTCGCTGCTAACACTTATCGATCTCCGCCCTCGCGCCAGGCTCCGCGCGAGCGATCGGACCGAGAGCAAAAAGTCACTTGTCAATCTGTCTCCTCGTCCGGCCGGTGAGGTTTCAGGCTTTGCAGCGGTGTCCCTCATCGCCCCTTCATCACGCCCAGTTCATGAAGAAACCCACACAGTCAGTTTGCCTCTAGCAGTTGCTAGGAGGAAGACTAGAGGCCTTTAGATTGTACTGCGGTGAGTTAATGTATTGACAACAAGAGAACATTTTCGTTTAACCTCCTGTTACCTTTACATTTACTAACATATTTACCTCAACACTGACCCAGCAAATTAAAACCTCCAGAAAATTATTAGAATTAATATTGCTTCCCAAGTTTATGTGAGGTACTTTATGTTTGTTTGTTGATCACCCAATAGCTCCTTTAAATAAATAAAAGCTGATATTTATATGTTTGACACAGTGAACAGCCTGGGGTCAAATTGACCCTTCAAAGAACACCGACATTAAATATTGAATGTCAAATTGACCCGAAGGTAACAGAGGGTTAAATATCTTGTTTAGATGAAGATGTTAATGTTCCATATGGAAGAAAATCATAAATAACTGCTGAGTTGCAGCACCATTGTATAGAAGAAATGGCAAATGTATATATCCGTCTTTGTCATAAATCTCTCATGTTCTCACAAAATATACCTAGAATATTTGTAATATGTGATTAACTATGATTAATCCACACAAACCCGTGGACAACTCCGACAATTTTTTTTCTCGCTTGCTGTTCTAATATATATATATATATATATATATATATCACTGATTCTTGAGATATGACAATTCATGTCTCACTGAATGTATTATTAAGAATTATATATATATAAATTAATTGAAATATACTTTTGAAAAGTTTCAACATGAATGACTTGACTACCCTCATCAAATTTAGTTTGTCTTATTATATATTTTCATAGTTTGACCAAGTGCAAGCACACCCAGAAAGTACATGCAAATTAACATGTCCTCTTGCAAGACCCTTTGGCCCTGACCTTTAGCCCTGACCCTTGGCTCCTGACCTCTGGCCTGACCTTGGCCCCTGACCTCAGGTCCTGACCGGCCCTGACCTGTGGGCCCTGGCTCCTGTCCCAAAGGCCTGTTCAGTAATCCAGCAGCATGAAGCCAGACAAGCCGATTGTATATCAGGCACTAAAACTCTTGAGGTCCAGTTAGAGAGAGTTTCCTCACTAAAAGGTCAGAACATCACCCAGATATGCGCCTATGATTTTGTGCCATATGCATTGAAGTAGCCAACAGTTGTATTAACGTGTAAACAACTGGACCGTCAAGCAACAAAAGAAAACTAACCAGCTTACTATGGGCTAGTGGGTAGCAGGTCCATCTTCAACAGGGGTTAAACCAATCCCCATTTCTAGTCGATGTGTCCTTGACAAGCACTTAACCTGAATTGCTCCTCAGAAGTGCATCTACAGTGTATATGAATGTAAACAGATTGTGGAATGTCGGATAAAAGTCAGCTTAAATGACATAATGTGTCGTAAACTGAATAACATCTACAAATATTATATTTATTATTGAGATTTCAATTTAACTGTTTTAATTGGCGAATACATACCTAATAATAAAATACATTATCTCTTTATTTAAAGTAAAGGCCTGATTTAAAACAGAAAGCTGAAAACTTGGGAGTTTAAAAAGGACTCATTTTATAAAAATATTGAACCTGAACAACCTGCAGCTTTAAATTCAGTTTTCAGGCGCTAAGCGATGTCAATCAAAAGAGCCACAATGATAGTTATATTATCTTTGTTCTCTGAAAGGAGAAATGTGTGTGTAAGGACTCCATCTAAGCGTGAAACCAATGGTTTCAGCTCATTTCTCTGTTCACATCAGTGATCATCAGTTAATCGTTAGTATTAAGATCATATTGGCCCTTATCTTTATTTATAATTCAGTGAACCCACCCCAGAGTCTCCCAGTCTACAATGACTCTCCAGAAACTGGTCAGCAGCTTCACCCTGAATCCTGTGCTTGGCTGGTAGAGTTCAGATCCAGTTCTCTCTGACTGGAGCACTGGGCTGAGGACTGAGTGACAGAGCTCCACAGCTTCTCTGTGAGGTTAGCCCTTCAGCCTAAGGGAGGAACAGATTAATACAAACAACATGTTTAAATCGCAAAATGATCAACCCATTTCGTACGTTAAATGCATCTCTATCGAGTTGTTGAGGCTTTGACCATCGCAAGCCTCCTAGAAGAGTCTCCCCTGAAGCAGAGGGATTTCTTCAGGTCAAACACCCAGATCTTCTGATGACAGGTAAGATGAAGACCTCAGAGCTGACCACTGAGCAGGAGACAGTTCATCTGTGAGAGAGACGCCCCGATCTCAGGCCTGTTGGATCTCCTCCACCAGAGAACCATCGTTCAGTCTATTCACAGACAGTGGAACAGATTGATGCTTTTTCTGGAGTACACACATCCTCACTGATCTTCTTCTGATGTACTGGACTGTTTCCTGATTGGTCTGGTGAGCTACTTCCTGTCTTGTCAGCAGGACCGCAGAGACTCCTTGATTGGTCTCAGGAAAGACCCAGAGGAAGCGGAGGAACAAGTCCAGGTGCCCATTTGACCTATGACTCAGATGGACGGCAGAACACCTGGTCCCACAGTCCTCTCTCTCAGCATCCAGAATTTATACACTGAGGCTGCTCTGATATCATGTCACACCGGTCACGCCGATTCATAGAAGATCAGGTTCCTTTCTGCAGCTGACTTCAAAAGCCGTCTTCCCAGAGATCAGTCATCTTTCCTGCTCTCTGACCCAGTGGATCCGTTGCAGCCCTCCATCAACTTGACCATCTTCACTTTGGACCGAACCACCAGAAGGGATGCATCTCAGTCAAGGTAGGCTGGGCAGCTTCCCTCTGTAATTTTCAACACGTCCTCCAGAACTGTAGCAGATCCAGCAGAAGACTGGATGGGTATTACGATGGAGGCTTCGGGAGGTCTTGATGTGGGAGATCCTGCTGGCTCGCTCCTCATCCCCGAACCTCTTCCTGAAGTACTCCTCCTGGGGTCAGTGAACCTCTGACCTCTGTCAACAAGTCAACACAGTCAGGAGGGATCTGATTGGCTGCTGCAATCTGTGGCGTCCAGAGGCGATAGAGGGAAGCAGTTTCCCCTCGAAGAGGTTTGGTCAGCAGCATGCACTGAGGTGGACCCCAGACATCAGTCAGGAATCTCATTGTTGAGAAGTCCTAAAGTCGACACTCATCCAGAATCATTAAAGATGAACACAACCTGGAACTTCAAACTTTAGATTCCTGCTTTGTTTCCAGGAAGAAGTGATGATAAGTTGCACCAAGCTGAACTTTCTCTCTTGTTAATATCCAGCTCTCTGAACGTGAATGGAACAGGAAGTGATGTCCTATTATTTTGTTCTCAGCCCAGTCCAGAGGAACTTCTGTGTTAGACTGTTTTCCCAACGCCAGCCACCCTCTCGCCACTGTTCTGATTGGTCTTCTTCCTGAAGTAGGCTTTAAGAGGTCTTTGTCTGATGGGCTTTTCTGGTCTGTGTGGTTTCCTGAATGCCGTTTCAATCTGTCTGACCTCGCTCCTCAAGCGCCGCCGACTTCGCAGTCCCTCCTCTGTGATGTAGAGCCTGTGTGATCTGTCTAGGAGGCTGGGTTTCCTGCTTTAGGGATCCTCAAACATACTGAACTTTCTTCAGGTTAGACTTGAGTTCATGTTACGTAGCTCACACCAGTTTCTGGAATGACAACAATCACAGATGAACTACTGAGTGGTGGCTTGCTCTGGCTGTAAAGTCTTTAAAATCTCACTGCTCTGCAGACAGTCAGCCAGCTCCTCCCTGCCCATTCTCCCATAGTTTAGGTGATCTTCAGAAATGCCTCGCGTCTTCATCTGCTCTTCATCCTCACCGCCCAACACCCTCCTCATCTTCCTTCCCGACCAGGGCCTTCTTCTGGGTAATCTGGATTTAGGGCCTTGTATCTTCAGCTCGCTTCTTCATAAAGCTGGACAATTTTCCAAGCAGCTGGAAACCAAGAAACAATACAATTATATTTAATGTTTTTAAATATTTTAAATGGTGTATTGAGGCCGATTCAAAGCTATCTCCATAATTTAAGTTATTAGCTTTCATTTTACATCAAAACTGTACAAGTTTGTATTTTATGAGGATTGTTTTATTATTATTTTCTGAAAAGTGTTTAAACCCAATCTGTGAACATCGTGTTAATGTAGATTGTAAATGCATTCTGGGAAAAAATATTTTAAAACTAATCCAATAATACCAACTGACAATGAAAAACAAGCACAATTCTCCATCTTCAATTAAAAATGCCCTTTAGTGTCTAGATGTTGACATCAGAGGTCAGAGGAGGTTTAATACATATGGTTCTAGGGCTTTGCTTTAATCCATGTTTCATCAAGTTAGGGCCGAATCCCCAAATAACCCCGAACCAAGTAGTATTCAATGCAAACTTGTCACCTTGTGAAAAGCTTTGAAATCAAAAAGGGCATCCACGTGAATCGTGTAAATCCAAATATTTTTTTTTTACCAAGGTGCTGCTGTTGAGATTGCAGTGAGAAAATTTATGTGGTGCCTTTTAATAAACATCTTTGATGGGGGGTGTTGAGTCTGGAATCAGCATTAAGATGTCTACAGCGTTTTTCTTTACTAACAAGGTATCCGACATTAACAACAAAGATTTTTCATATTTTTTGTTTTATACTTCATTAACCCTCCCGTTATGTTTGGTCAAATTGACCAAAATTTGAAAATCTGGAAAAAAACTTCAAATACTTTTCTGTATAAAATTCT
>NC_079394.1:28902945-28921420 GCF_029220125.1 Pseudoliparis swirei | reverse complement strand
GACTTCCTCAACAATGAGGTCCTGACTGATGTCACAAGTCCACCTCAGTGCGTAATGCTGACAAACCTCTTCGAAACTGCTTCCTCTGCTGCGCCTCTGGATAACCACAAGACCTGCAGCAGCCAATCAGATCCTCCTGACTGTGTTGACTTGGTGACAGGGGTCAGAGGTTCACCCCAGCTCCCAGAAGGAGGAGGAGTACTTCAGGAAGAGGTTCAGGATGAGGCTTGTAGGCCAGGCAGGATCATCCCCCACATCAAAGACCCTCCAAGCCTCCACATCATGTGCCAAGGCATCCTCAGTCTTCTGCTGGATCACTGCTACAGTTCTGGAGGGCGATGTTGCAAGGGACCACAGAGGAGGAAAGCCAGCCCAATGTCTGCATGACTGGATGTACATCCACTTCCTGGTGGTTCCAGTCCAAAGTGAAGATGGTCCAAGGCTTGATGGAGGAGCTGCAACGGATCCACACTGGAGTCAGAGGCAGGAAGATGACTGAGTCTCTGGAGAAGACTGGCTTTGATCAGCTGCAGAAAGGGAACCTGATCTTCTATGAATGCACGGTGACCGAGTGTGACACCTAGATATCAGAGCAGCCTCAGTGTCTCCAGTGAGTGTTCACACAGATCTTTAGAGAGGAGAGAGGACTGTACCCAGGACCAGGTGTTCTGCTTGATCTCCATCTGGTGTTCAGGAGTTTCTGGTTGCTCTTCATGTCCATCTGACCTCCAGCAACTCTGGTGTCAACCTGATGGCAGACAAACAACCCAGAAGCTAAAGGCCTTGGTCGGCATAAGTATTAAGAGCAACACCTAAACTCAAACATCTCTCTGAATTGCTGTGGACAAGGCCTTACAGAGTCAAATGGACACCTGGACTTGTTCCTCCGCTTCCTCCTGGGTCTTTCCTGAGACCAATCGAGTCTTCTGCGTAGGTCTGCTGACACAGACAGGAAGTGCAGCTCACAGACCAATCGAAACAGTCCAGTACATCAAGAAGAAGATCAGGTGAGGATGTGTCTCCAGAAAAGCATCAATCTGTTCCACTGTCTGGAATGAACTGAGCATGGATGGTTCTCTGGTGGAGGAGATCCAACAGGCCCTGAGATCAGGACGTCTCTCCACAGATGAACTGTCTCCTGCTCAGTGGTCAGCTCTGGTCTTCATCTTACTGTCATCAGAAGAAGATCTGGAGGTATTTTGACCTGAAGAAATACTCTGCTTCAGAGGAGACTCTTCTGAGGCTGCTGCCGGTGGTCAAAGCCTCCAACAAAGCTCGGTATGGATACGTTAACATTACGAAATGGATTGATGTTTTACTTTGATTAAACATGTTGTTTGTATTAATCTCTGTTCCTCCCTTAGGCTGAAGGGCTGTAACCTCACAGAGAGAAGCTGTGGAGCTCTGTCCTCAGTCCTCAGCTCCCAGTGCTCCAGTCTGAGAGAACTGGATCTGAGCTACAACCAGCTGCAGGATTCAGGAGTGAAGCTGCTGACTGGTTTTCTGGAGAGTCCACATTGTAGACTGGAGACTCTGAGGTGGGTTCACTGAATTATAAATAAAGATAAGAGCCCAATATGATCTTAATGTAACATGAATTAACTGATGATCACTGATGTGAACAGAGAGAAATGAGCTGAAACAAATGGTTTCATAACCAGATGGAGTCCCTGCACACACATTTCTCCTTTCAGAGAACAAGAATATAATATCGTGGCTCTTTTGATTGACATCGCTTGACGCCTGAAGAAACTGAATTTAAAGCTGCAGGACAATTCAGTTCAATATTTTTTATAAAATGAAGTCCTTTTTTTAAACTCCCAATTTTCAAAAGCTTTCTGTTTTAAATCCGACCTTTATTTTACTTTAAATAAGAGAAGATAATGTATTTATTATTAGAGTATGTATTATTCATAATTAATACAGTTCAATTGAAAATCTGTAATAATAAATATGTTGTAGATGTTATTCAGTTTACATTACATTACATGTCATTTAGCTGACGCTTTTATCCAAAGCGACTTCCACAATCCTGTTACATTCATACACTGTAGATGCAGCTACAGGGAGCAATTCAGGGTTAAGTGTCTTGCTCAAGGACACATCGACTAGGGCGGGGATTGAACCTCCAACCCCCTGATTGAAAGATGGACCTGCTACCCACTGACCCATAGTCGCCCCAGTTTAGTTTTCTTTATTTAACTTGACAGTCAGTTGTTTACTACATACACACGTTAATACAACTGTTGGCTACTTCAATGCATATGGCACAAAATCATAGAGCGCATATCTGACATTGATGTTCTGACCTTTAGTGAGGAAACTCTCTAACTGGACCTCAAGGATTTTAATTATACCTGATATACAATCATGACACTTGTCTGGCTTCATGCTGCTGATGGATTACTGAACAGGCCTTTGGGACAGAGCCAGGGGCCACAGGGTCAGGGGCCACAGGGTCAGGGGCCACAGGGTCAGGGGCCAAAGGGTCAGAGGCCAGAGGGTCAGGGGCCAAGGGTCAGGGGCTAAAAGGGTCAGGGGCCAAAGGGTCTTGCAGAGGACATGTTAATTTGCATGTACTTTCTAGGGCAATGCTTGCACTTGGTCAAACTGCTATGAAAATATATAAATATAGACAAAACTAAGTACATTGGGGTAGTTAAGTCATTCATGTTGAGCTTTTAAAGTATATTTCAATTAATTTATATATGTAATTCTTAAGCCAAGCTTTGCATTTCAGTGGAGGACATGAATTGTCCCTTATCTCAAGAATCAGTGATATATATATATATATATATATATTAGGGCTGTGAAACGAGAAAAAATTTTAATCGGGTTAATCACAGGTTTTTGTGGATTAATCATGATTAATCACATATTACCGATATTCTCGGTATATTTTGTGAGAACATAGAGATTTATGACAAAAGACGGATATATACATTTATACATTCTTCTATACAATGGTGCTGCAACTCAGCAGTTATTTAGCAGTTTTCTTCCATATGGAACATTAATACATCTTCATCCTAAAGAGAATGTTTAACCCTCCTGTTACCTTTCGGTCAATTTGACCCCATTCAATGTTTAATGTCGGTGTTCTTTGGGGTCAATTTGACTGAGGCTATTTTCACTGTGTCAAACATATAAGAAATATCAGCTTTTTATTTATTTAAAGGGCTGTTTAGGTAGTCAACAAACAAACATAAAGTACCTCACGCTTAAACTTGGGAAGCAATATTAATTCTAATAATTTTCTGGAGGTTTTAATTGCTGAGGTCAAATTGACCCGAGGGTAAAATATGTTAGTAAATGTAAAAGGTAACAGGAGGGTTAAACAGAAAATGTTTCTCTAGTTTGTCAACCATTAACTCCAACATGATACAATCTAAAGGCCTCTAGTCTTCCTCTAGCTAATGCTGAGGCAAACTGTCTGTGTGGGGTTTCTTCATGAACTGGGCCGTGATGAAAGGGACGGCGAGGACACCGCTGCAAAGCTGAAACCTCACGGCCCGGACACGGGACAGATTGACAAGTGACTTTTTTGCCGGTCCGATCGCCACGGAGCTCTGTGGCGCGAGACGGAGATCGATAAGTGTTAACGCAACGCGAAGAGACAGAAATGACATGCTGATGTGGAGATACGATCAACAACAGACGTTTAGTTTCATAAAAGAACAAAGACGTGCTATAGAAAACATGTCAGGGGAAGCTGAGATGTGGGTCAGGACACCTGATCGCCGTGAGCGAATAAACCAATGTCACTCGAGTCCACATCATCGGATCCAATCCAAACTCCACATGTGTGATGAGACTCCAGGCCTGAAGACCTCTGCAGTCTAATTTGTTATTTTAGTCGTAGCGCCACGTACTGGTAACGGGAACACTAATAGTTCTTTCTTTGAACCCGTGTATTTCAATGACCGATTACCTTGTAATTCATCATACGTGTCCGCTTAGACCTGCTCTAACAAAAATTATATTATGACCATGAGCTCCACCCACTTAGATTTTCCGCCATTTTGAATTTTGTTAAAAAATATTTGTTTCGCTTTTTTCCAAAACGCTTTCTCCGATTCATCCGAAAATTTCTGGGATCCATTATTGGTTCGCTGTCATCATAACTACCGAAGATCTCGTCGATATGTAATTGCATTCGGAGAAGAAAACGTCTAACTCTTTGACGCTCGGTCTGAAGGTCGCAAACCTTCTCGGTCCGGCGAACGGACGACCGGCAAGTACGCTCGACGTGCGTGAATTGTCGAGGGCCCGGTCAATGCTGCTAGCAGCTTTAATCTTTCATTTACTCTTTATTTATGAATATAGCCAATTGGCAATGTATACTGATTTGCCAATATAGCCAACCACTCACCTCTCCCTCATCCTCCCTCCTTATCTTCTTTTGAAAGAAGGCTGCAATGCCTACTCTCTTCATCATCAAACTGATAGGTATTTTCTATATCATGTAAAGTATCACGGTCAAGGAGGCGAGAATGAACCACAGACACAGTAGTACTTTTGATGGCTTCTTGCAAGAAGGGGGAGCTCAGTCACACCTGCTCAGTGTTGACGTCCAAGACATCCCACTGAGCACCCCTTTGCTTCAGCCTTTTATTGAAAGCTTAACACACACATACATATCATCAAAAGGGAAGTGGAACTGCGGGCTCATCTCTTTCACTTCCATATTGTTTTCACAAGACACGTTTCCGAAGATATGTTCTTTAACCTTTGTGTGTGTTTAGAATTAGCTAAGGTCAGCAAGAGCATAACAGACATTTATATCCCCATCATTTCCCTCCTATTTATGCTATTGATGATTATTAAACATGTTCAATAAAGGCAATCATTTTACTTTTATCTTTCTAATTCTAAGCAGAATGTGATTTACGTATTTTGGTTAAGCAGTCTAAGCATGATTATTATTTGTTTACACATTATTTGTTAGTAACACCACAACAATCTCTTTGGGATTTAAACTTTTTAGTCAGCAGTTTCACATCAATAATTGTCCGTTCCTTGTGAGGAGTTTTACACAATTATATCATACAAGCTTAAACTAAAGGTTAGTTTACATTTGTTTCCTCGGTTACATTGTCATATATATGGCGGCGTTGACCTCTAGCTCCATCACCCGAGCTGACACCTAAGAGCAGGGATCGTTGGTTTCTTCACTGACGTTGAGACGGCTGTCTTTTAAGCGGACAGTCCCCTTTGAAGTCAGTCTTCCCCTCTGCTCGTGGTCGTCTCGGGATCAGGGCACTGGTCCGGGATTTCTGTGGGGAACAATTTGCAATGGGAAAGATGTATCCAGGTGGTCCTCTCGGCTATCTTCACAGCGGTTGCAGTCGTCAGAAGGACTTGGAATTGTCCCTCCCAGCGGGCGTCGCTCCACGTCCTTTTTTTGATGACGCGGATGAAGACCCAGTCGCCGACCTGTACAGACATAATGGGAGAGACAGGTGACTCTGGCAAAACATTTGCTTCCCTGACTCCTCTCCCCATCATGGTCTTTTTCATGTACTCCACTATTGTTTCTTCCTCACCCACTTGTTCTAAGTCTGGGTGAGTTAGTGGTAAGCGGTAGGGTGTCCATGAACGAGTTCAAATGGTGTAAGGCCCGTTTGGGTCGGAACGATGTGCATGTATGTTTCACAATGTCTATGCACTCCAGCCAAGTTTTTCCTGTTTCAGTCATGCATTTCTTCAGCCTGCTTTTTATGGTGCCGTTGGTTCGCTCTACCAATCCGGCACTCTGTAGATAGTATGCACAATGATTTTTTAGTTCAATGTCCATAATGACGCTTAGTTTTGTTACTACCTCGTTTACAAAGTGTGAGCCATTGTCACTGTAAATGCGTCTTGGAATGCCATGAGTGGGCAGAATGTATTTGCATATGGCTTTCACCACTGCTTCAGCATCTGCTTTCGTTGTTGGTGCAATTTCTACCCATTTGGAAAATGCATCGACCATCACCAAACAGTATTTGTAATGTCCGCATGGATTGAGTTCGATGAAATCCATGTGCATTACCTGGAATGGGTACTCAGGGAGCGGGAACCTGCCTCGTTTCGGACGAAGGTTTCCTTGAGGGTTGTGCTTGATGCATGTCACACATGTTCTACAAAAAAAATTTAAGTAGTTTTGTATATTTATTGTATAGAAGTACTGTTGTATCATAGATACCATCCCTCCTGTTGAGACATGGCATTGCCCATGACTCAAAATAGCAGCTGCCTTGAATAGGCTTCTTGGTAGGATTGGTTTTCCTTCTATACAAAGAATCTTATTTTCCTCAATGGCCCCCCTTGTTTTCCATGTGGCTTTTTCTTGTGTCGTTGCATTCGCTTGTGCGTCGTGTAGGAGCTCAGGGTCAATTGGGCTTGACGGTGTTGTTTGCACTGCGTGTACATGTGGTATTTTAGCTGCTCGTTTTGCTTCTTCATCAGCTTTAGCATTGCCTTCTGTTATTTTATCTGTGCCATTTTGGTGTGCTCGGCATTTTACTACAGCTAATTCTTTAGGTAAAGTTATAGCTGCTAGTAAATCTGTTAACAACAGTGCATGAACTACTGGACGCCCAGTAGTTGTAACCATCCCCCTTTGTTCCCACATTTTAGCAAATATGAACAATGTTGAGTATGCATATTGGCTGTCGGTGTAAATAGTCAGTTTTAGGCCTGACCCCTCTTTGCATGCTTCAGTCAGTGCAACTAATTCAGCTGCTTGGGCGGAGTACGTGGAGGGAAGTGAGCCTGCACTTATCACTTCCCCTTCTTGTGTCACTACCGCATAACCAACTTGGTTCTTTCCACATACATCCTTTTGGGCTGACCCGTCCACATACCACACTTCCCCTTCGGGTAGTGCGATATCCTTCAGGTCAACTCTTGGCAAAGTGACAGTGTCTGCAATCTCTACACAGTCATGTGGAGTACCATCTGTCGATGTGGGGACAAACGTTGCTGGGTTAATGGTAATACATCTTTGGATGGTTATGTGAGCTTGGCCTAGTAACACAGCTGTGTAATGCAATTGTCTTGCTGGTGACAGGAATGTTAGTTTAGCTTGTAGCAATAAGGCACTCACTGCATGAGTGACCATCAGTGTGGTGGGATGAAACAAAATGATATCTGCCGTTTGTTCCACAGCCATTGCAGCTGCTGCAATGGATTGGACACATTCAGGCATGGCCTGAGCAACTGTGTCCAAGCGTTTCGAATGAAACGCTACAGGTCTCATTTTGTCTCCTGCTGGTTGCAGCAAAACTGATGTCATAAAACCTCTTTTGCAGTCCACTGCCAAAGTGAACTCCTTTTTATAGTTAGGGTGAGCTAGAACTGTGCTACCGCAAAGTAGTTGTTTTGTCCTTTCGAAAGCTTCATTAGCTTCCCAGGTCCATGTCAGTCTGTCGTTTAGAGCGAGTGGTTTGTCATACGCTAATGCTAACAGGGGCGCAGTTTCTTTAGCATACTCTGGTATGAACGCACGGCAATAATTACAAAGCCCCAGAAAAGACAACATCTGTTTCTTTGTTTCTGGTTTAGGGGCATTTGATACTGCCTTTTTTCTGTCGTTGGTCATTCGTTTTCCTTCTCCACTGATAACATGGCCCAAATAAGTTACTTCTGCTTTAGCTGCCTGTAACTTTTCTTTATTGACCTTGCAACCATACTTCCCTAAATGGAGAAGTAGCGCTCTCGTGTCCTGTTCACATGCTTCTTGAGATGTAGAGGCCAACAGGATGTCATCCACATATGTGATTATCTGACTGTCATTAGGCAGATTTGCTGCTGACACGATTTTTTGAATTTCGGCTGAAAATATTGCGGGACTTTCAGCATATCCCTGAGGTAGTCGTGTGTAGGTGTATCTCTTTCCTTCATATGTAAATGCAAACCAATATTGACTGTCTTCGTGTACAGGAATAGAAAAGAAAGCGTTGCTTAAATCTATTACTGAAAAACAAATTTTGTCTGCTTCTAGTTGGTTCAGGATGGTATGTGGATCAGGGACCACTGGAGCTCTGATGATTACAGCTGCATTCACAGGTCTTAGATCCTGTATCATTCGCCAGTCTTTTCCATTAGCCTTTTTTACTGGGAATATGGCTGTATTACACGGAGAGCTTGGACATTCTTTTAAAACTCCTGCTTTTAGTAATTCCTGGATTACGGGAGCGATGCCCTGTTTTGCTTCGGGTTTTAGTTGATACTGTCTAACACATGGTCTGAAATCACTTTTTGGTGTCAACACAACTGGTTCTGCTGTTGTTATTAAACCCACATCGGCTGGTCCTTTAGTCCACAGAGTGGATGGCATGTTCTGGAGGAATTTTGGCGTTGGTTCCTCCAGTGTCATTACATTATATCAGGTTTCGTCCATTTTTAGTTCACTTATCTTTGGTTCAGCCAGTACAGTAAGTTTAAGGTGTACCCGTCGTAACCCAGTGGAACCGCTGGTTTCCCATTCTATGTCACCATATGACGGGGTGGGATGCCAGTCGGTTACCATGGTTGCTCGTTTAGCTCGGGGCCCCATCTCTTTCCATTCGGATTTTGTGGCTTTTTCAATGGAAACGTGAGGAACGCTGTTTGGAACCTGGAACAATGGCTTCTCTGTGTCTTCCAAATCACATTGGAGCCACATATTACCTGCCATGTCCTTTAGTAGATAGGAGGCCCTGAATTTTACACGGTCATGGGCCAAGAAAGCACGTACATACTGTAGGTCATTTTCTCCCCCCACCCTCATAGTTAAATGCAATCTCTCGTTTTGATCTGTAGAAGGCCTGTTTGCTTTACTACCTTTGTTTTTTAACCATGTTTCTACCTATGTGTTCATGTCGTAGGAGAAGTATATGGTCTCAGTCATCTGGGCGTTGTACACTCCCTCGGAGTCTTCGTCTGACAGTGCTTTTGCGACCATTCCTCCTCGCACTTTTTGGTCACGTACAATTTTAGGGCCAACATGGCGTCTCTTCCTAACAGTGGTACTGGACATTGAGGATCAATTATGACAGGAATTTTACAATTTCGGCCTGTCTCTGGATCTGTCATATTTATGTTTTTCGTCACCCTGTGACGAGCTATTTTACCATTGGCACATTTTATCATAATGGTCTCTTCGGTAAAATTAGTGTTCGGGGGAACTTGAGTGAGTACAGTTTTACATGCTCCTGTGTCACATAAAAACTCCACTGTTTTCCCGTTACACTCAATCTTTCTGTAAGGTTTTGTTGTTAATGCGTTTAACATTCCCCAAGCACCACAAATGTCTAACATTACTTCATCTTTCTGCTTGTTAGTCTCCTCGTAGTCAGTCGCGTTTTCTACGAGGGTGTTGGGGCTGCTCTGTGGCTGTCATTGGGGCCGTTTCTGCCCCCACTCAGAGTCGGGGCAGTCCCGTGACCAATGCCCAGTTTTTCCGCAGGTCCAACATCCTTCGTCATTTCGTCCTCTCCTCCTCCCTCGAGTATTTCCTCTTCCTCGGCTCCCTCGGTACCCTCCCCTGGTTGTTTCCCTCCCCTGGTACGCAGTCAGTCCAAAATCCCCCCCCTCTAGGACATAAACCTCTGGTCCTTTGTTTATCTTCAGTTTAATGAGGTTTTCTGCGTGTCGTGCGTTGGACATAATCGTGTCCATGTTTGCTATTTCCCAGGTGACGCAGTGTTTTCTAATCCAGTCCTCTATAGGTTTCTGGAGACCACGGAGGATGCCGTGTTTCAATGATTGTTGATAGGGTGTTTCTCCCCCATCCTGGTAGGGAATGCCACTGCTCGTCCTGTGTTCTTCTTCGTACCGGAATTGAAACTCGGAGACTGATTCTCCGGTTCCTTGTTTACATGCAGCTAATCTGCTATGGGATGCTGCTTGGTGGAAAAGTGGTCGAGCTCTTGCCATAACGGCCTCTACCTGTGCTCTGTAGGGCCCATCCATTGGACCGTTTACTGGGTGAGCAAAGGGTGGTCCTGCTGGTGTTATTCCTGTGTAATCTCCCTTGCATTTCACCCATCTTAGCACGAACATTTTCTGCATCACTTTTTCCAGCTCCTTGCCGTTTAGTTTGTAAGAGTCGGCCAGCATGTACAAATCTAAGACGAACTGATCAAAGTTTTTCTGTGGTGGAGTGACTCCTTCACATGCATTAGTGCATTCGGCCTCCATCCACGGACGGTATACGTACGCAGCTGCGTTCGCATTATGTGGATTAGAGACTTCTATCATCGGGAATGCCTGTGCTCTATCCGATTTGTTGGTGGGAAGTGGCGATCTGTAGGCGTTTAGACGTTTACGTGTGCGTGTGGCGATTGGTGGAGCGATTGGTGGGGGCATTTTATCCTGGTACTTTGTTAAGTCTGGATATAAAGGTGTGGTGACGTGTTTGTATGCTGGAGGTAGTCCGTCCTCCTCGTCATCCGACTCGCTCTGTGTCTCCTCTTCTGAGCTGGGCGCATTTACTCTGTAGCGGGTGAACTGCTTTACGTTGGGCTCGTCTAAATCGTCTTTTGTGTACAGGGCCTGTGGGACATTTTTCGTAGGGATCTCTCGGCTCTCAGTTTTTCTATTACTTGGAAGCTTGTGCCCTTGCTTTACTTCTTTCGGAACCAATGTTCTGCTTGTTTTAGTTGGTGGTGTTTTGATTCGCTGAGTCTGGGTTTTGTGTTTTCTGTGGCGATGGTTTTTAGATCTTTACATATTGTTTCTATCTCAAAAACGTTTAGTTCGCCGGAAAAGCCGTATTTTGTTTTCCATTTTCAGATATTTCACACTATCTGAGTCCTGTCGGAACATAAACAATGTGTCGCGGAAAATTAAAACACAGGTTTTTCCGTGAGAATTGCCCATTGTTTATGGTGTGATCGTATAGTATTAGTACATTTCCTTGTTTCTTTACCCAAAACTGCCAATCTGTGGTTGTCTACTTGAACAGGCCGTCGGTTTATGTTGGCCTGGAAGGTTTCGGCCGACGCTGATTCAATAGAGCCACAGCATTCATCCACAAACAAATATAAACCCCCACAAATACGTATTAATTTACAAGTGCACAACAATTGTTTTTACGACGCTTAATCAACCACTACTATCTCAATCTAGACAAGAAAGGGATCCAATCGACCTTTACTATCTCAAATTAGACAAAGGGAACACAGATCTGGCATGCATATATTTTTACGACGCTTAATCAACCTTTCTTATCAAAAAGGGTAAAACTATACGTACTCTGTCTGGGTTCGTCTCCCTCGGTCTTCCGATCCGCCGGATCCCGTCAATCCACGACTGGACCTCCTCTCTGCAGAAATTAATCCACTGGCCGGGCGGTCTTTAAATCCGATGATCAGTCGGGCCTTGCACAGTCTTCAGTGGCTCCGCAGGAAGAAATCCAGACGATGGGTATGTTGAGATCCGGGTCACGGCACCAAGTTATGATAGGTATTTTATATATCATGTAAAGTATCACGGTCAAGGAGGCGAGAATGAACCACAGACACAGTAGTACTTTTGATGGCTTCTTGCAAGAAGGGGGAGCTCAGTCACACCTGCTCAGTGTTGACGTCCAAGACATCCCACTGAGCACCCCTTTGCTTCAGCCTTTTATTGAAAGCTTAACACACACATACATATCATCAAAAGGGAAGTGGAACTGCGGGCTCATCTCTTTCACTTCCATATCGTTTTCACAAGACACGTTTCCGAAGATATGTTCTTTAACCTTTGTGTGTGTTTAGAATTAGCTAAGGTCAGCAAGAGCATAACAGACATTTATATCCCCATCACAAACTGAAAACAAAACAATATTGAAATGTTTTCAAGTAATTTTTAAGAACTATTCATCTATCTAACTATATATCTTCAGGGATAGAAATGTGGTTTGTTCAAATTACTGCCAGGCTGAATGTAGGCTTAGTTTTAAAAGTTACACTTGCAAAGTACCTTCACCAACACTGCATCTAGGTACACTTTGTATATATTTTATGTATCTATTTTTTAGATAGGAAACAAGTTGAGTTGAATAGAAATAACTTACCACACTCCGTTTTCTGTCTCCAAAAGTACCACAATTACCGGCAAATGATGAAGTCAGGATTCTGGGTTGATAATTGGGTGGGATATAGTTCGCACATCATGATTCGTCTTCCAGGTGTTTGCAATTTCCTTTTATTTTCTTCATGCCTACACTATATATTATCATTCCATGTTAATACCAATGGAGGCTGCGTTGGAAATCGTGCATCAAACTTTTGTCAGCATTTTGAGTGGAAATTTCATTTGCATTTGTACAGGTGTATTTGTGCACGACGGGCTGTTGAGTGAGTGATCAGCAGCTGGCCGCTCTGTCCATTCGTGCACCTCACAGTTGCGTATTGATCAGACAAGAAGAAACGCTTATCAACTCGATTAGCCTATTATTGATCAAAACAAAACGAGGGTTTGGCTGTAGCCTACTTGAAACATACTATTGAGAACATATTCGCTGACATGCACGTGATGAACAGTTTTGTTTGTTTTTCCCATCGCAGACTTTTTTTGCCTTAGGCAGGGATTTGTCATAGGCGTTAGGAAAGCGGCTGAGGCGTGCCCAAATTTTCACTATGCAGGAAAAACCCTGTGTTAACAGCGACACAGTATACTTCGACTGAATGATTTGGCTGACTCGTTTAACTTTTACTAATCAATAAATCTCAATATGTATTTAATAGTAAAACAGTTCTATCATTTGGATGCATTCACAGGTCTTTTATTTGGTTTGTACCACATAACATTTGAAAACAAATAGAACATTAAAAGCTGCAAGCAGCAATGTGCGGGTCCTCGTTCCTCCTTCACACGTCGGGGGTACCGGATAGACGCCGGTTCAAGCGGCCAGAGAATGTCTGTGACCCTGATCTACAGGAAGTAAAAGTCGTAACAAGGTTTCCGAAGGTGAACCTGCGGAAGGATCATTACCGATGAACAGACCGTCTGCATGAGAGCGGACAGAGTTCAGATTGAAGTGGTGTATTGGAAGCTCATTTTGCAAGTGACTTTTTTTTCGTCCCGACGACCAACAACAGACGGATTGGAAGCTCATTCTGCGCATGCGTTAAATGCGTAAAAAAAACAAACTAGTGAAACCTGTAATTGAATTAACTGAGTTAACGCGTTATTTTTCACAGCACTAATATATATATATATATATATACTTGAGTGAGTCAATGTTCCTCATAAAAATAGTTATTTTTTCACACATAAAGAACCAAACATTTTTCCATTTAAATGAAATAAGTGTTGAAATGAAACTTGTTGTGATCCTTGTGATCAGGTTCATCTTCTCTCTGAAGTCATGAATCCTCCAGCCGTAAGCTGCTTCTACACGTCTGCTACCAGCTGCAGGAAACCTTGTGAAGTGGAGTTCACATTAAAACATGAACTCATCTGATTGGATGATGAACAGATTGTTTCTGTCATCTTTTCTTTTTCTTTCACTGACGGGATTTTAACTAAATGTCTGTTTACAGAAGAAGATGAAACCAAAGTGAAAGCCACTCGTGTTCATGATGTCAATAATGATTCATTGTGTGTTGATATAATAAACTCTGTGTGTTGTTTTGTGTGTTTACAGTCTGTCATGGTGTGGGATCACAGAGGAAGGCTGTTCTTCTCTGGGATCAGCTCTGAAGTCAAACCCCTCCAGTCTCAGAGAACTGGATCTGAGAGGAAACCAGCTGCAGGATTCAGGAGTGAAGCTGCTGACTGGTTTTCTGGAGAGTCCACGTTGTAGCCTGGAGACTCTGAGGTGGGTTCACTGTCTGCTGCTAGTGTAGCACCTTCATGTTTAATCAATAACTGTTTGATGGATCTACGTATTGATCCATCAAGTGTTTCATTTCCTGGTGACATGTTCCACTTCACATCAGCTGCCTCGTTGCATGTCGTCCTCTACAAGCACGACATGGACAACTTGTCTGGCCTCATGCTGCTGATGGATTACTGAACAGGCCTATGGGACAGAGCCAGGGGCCACAGGGTCAGGGGCCACAGGGTCAGGGGCCAAAGGGTCAGGGGCCACAGGGTCAAGGGCAAAAGGGTGAGGGGACCAAAGGGTCAGGGGCCAAAGTGTCAGGGGCCAAAGGGTCAGAGGTCAAGGGGTCAGGGGCCAAAGGATCAGGGGCCCCCTGTCCTTCACCTACAGAATGTCGCTCAGAGAGACTCAAAGAGTATTGATGAGTATACTATATGTACCATACTTTATTAATATATATATGTATATATATATATATATATATATATATACTTGAGTGAGTCAATGTTCCTCATAAAAAGAGTTATTTATTCACACGTAAAGAACCAAACATGTATCCATTTAAATGAAATAAGTGTTGAAATGAAACTTGTTGTGATCCTTGTGATCAGGTTCATCTTCTCTCTGAAGTCATGAATCCTCCGGCCGTAAGCTGCTTCTACACGTCTGCTACCAGCTGCAGGAAACCTTGTGAAGTGGAGTTCACATTAAAACATGAACTCATCTGATTGGATGATGAACAGATTGTTTCTGTCATCTTTTCTTCTTCTTTCACTGACGTGATTTTAACTAAATGTCTGTTTACTAAAGAAGATGAAACCAAAGTGAAAGCCACTCGTGTTCATGATGTCAATAATGATTCATTGTGTGTTGATATAATAAACTCTGTGTGTTGTTTTGTGTGTTTACAGACTGTCATGCTGTGGGATCAGAGAGGAAGGCTGTTCTTCTCTGGGATCAGCTCTGAAGTCAAACCCCTCCAGTCTCAGAGAACTGGATCTGAGTAGAAACCACATGCTGCAGGATTCAGGAGTGAAGCTGCTGACTGGTTTTCTGGAGAGTCCACGTTGTAGCCTGGAGACTCTGAGGTGGGTTCACTGTCTGCTGCTAGTGTAGCACCTTCATGTTTAATCAATAACTGTTTGATGGATCTACGTATTGATCCATCAAGTGTTTCATTTCCTGGTGACATGTTCCACTTCACATCAGCTGCCTCGTTGCATGTCGTCCTCTACAAGCACGACATGGACAACTTGTCTGGCCTCATGCTGCTGATGGATTACTGAACAGGCCTATGGGACAGAGCCAGGGGCCACAGGGTCAGGGGCCACAGAGCCAGGGGCCACAGGGTCAGAAGCCAAATGGTCAGAGGCCCAAAGTGTTAAGGGCCACAGGGTCAGGGGGCCAAAGGTCAAAGGCAAAAGGGTCAGGGGGCCGAAGGGTCAGGGGTCACAGGGTCAGGGGCCAAAGGGTCAGGGGCCACAGGGTCAGGGGCCAAAGGGTCAGGGGCCAAAGGGTCAGAGGTCAAAGCTTCAGGGGCCAAATGATCAGGGGCCAAAGGGTCAGGGGCCCCCTGTCCTTCACCTACAGAATGTCACTCAGAGAGACTCAAAGAGTATTGATGAGTATACTATATGTACCATACTTTATTAATATATATATATGTATGTATGTATATATATATATATACTTGAGTGAGTCAATGTTCCTCATAAAAAGAGTTATTTATTCACACGTAAAGAACCAAACATTTATCCATTTAAATGAAATAAGTGTTGAAATGAAACTTGTTGTGATCCTTGTGATCAGGTTCATCTTCTCTGAAGTCATGAATCCTCCGGCCGTAAGCTGCTTCTACACGTCTGCTACCAGCTGCAGGAAACCTTGTGAAGTGGAGTTCACATTAAAACATGAACTCATCTGATTGGATGATGAACAGATTGTTTCTGTCATCTTTTCTTCTTCTTTCACTGACGGGATTTTAACTAAATGTCTGTTTACAGAAGAAGATGAAACCAAAGTGAAAGCCACTCGTGTTCATGATGTCAATAATGATTCATTGTGTATTGATATAATAAACTCTGTGTGTTGTTTTGTGTGTTTACAGACTGTCAGAGTGTAGGATCACAGAGGAAGGCTGTTCTTCTCTGGGATCAGCTCTGAAGTCAAACCCCTCCAGTCTCAGAGAACTGGATCTGAGTGGAAACAAGCTGCAGGATTCAGGAGTGAAGCTGCTGACTGGTTTTCTGGAGAGTCCACGTTGTAGCCTGAAGACTCTGAGGTGGGTTCACTGAATTATAAATAAAGATAAGAGCCCAATATGATCTTAATGTAACATGAATTAACTGATGATCACTGATGTGAACAGAGAGAAATGAGCTGAAACAAATGGTTTCATAACCAGATGGAGTCCCTGCACACATTTCTCCTTTCAGAGAACAAGAATATAATATCTTGGCTCTTTTGATTGACATCGCTTGACGCCTGAAGAAACTGAATTTAAAGCTGCAGGACAATTCAGTTAAATATTTTATAAAATGAAATCCTTTAGTTAAAGTCAAATTTTTTGAAAGCTATCTGTTTTAAATCCGGCCTTTATTTCACTTTAAATAACAGAAGATAATGTATTTATTATTACAGTAATATTAGAGCATTATTCATAATTAATAGAGTTCAATTGAAAAATGTTAATAATACATATTTTGTCGATGTTATTCAGTTTAGTTTTCTTTATTAACTTGACAGGCAGTTGTTTACTACATACACACGTTAATACAACTGTTGGCTACTTCAATGCATATGGCACAAAATCATAGAGCGCATATCTGACATTGATGTTCTGACCTTTAGTGAGGAAACTCTCTCTAACTGGACCTCAAGGATTTTAATTATACCTGATATACAATCATGACACTTGTCTGGCTTCATGCTGCTGATGGATTACTGAACAGGCCTATGGGACAGAGCCAGGGGCCACAGGGTCAGGGGCCAAGGGTCAGGGGCCACATGGTTGGGGGCTAAAGGGTCAGGGGCCCCCTGTCCTTCACCTACAGAATATGAGAGACACAAAGAGTATTGATGGGTATACTATATGTATACTGTATTCTTGTTGTTCTTAGTTTGTACTCTAGGTTGAAATGCACTTATTGTAAGTCGCTTTGGATAAAAGCGTCTGCTAAATGACATGTAATGTAATGTAATATGTACCATACTTTATTAATATATATATATATATATATATATACATATATATATATATATATATATATATTTACTTGAGTGAGTCAATGTTCCTCATAAAAAGAGTTATTTATTCACACATAAAGAACCAAACATTGATCCATTTAAATGAAATAAGTGTTGAAATGAAACTTGTTGTGATCCTTGTGATCAGGTTCATCTTCTCTCTGAAGTCATGAATCCTCCGGCCGTAAGCTGCTTCTACACGTCTGCTACCAGCTGCAGGAAACCTTGTGAAGTGGAGTTCACATTAAAACATGAACTCATCTGATTGGATGATGAACAGATTGTTTCTGTCATCTTTTCTTCTTCTTTCACTGACGGGATTTTAACTAAATGTCTGTTTACAGAAGAAGATGAAACCAAAGTGAAAGCCACTCGTGTTCATGATGTCAATAATGATTCATTGTGTATTGATATAATAAACTCTGTGTGTTGTTTTGTGTGTTTACAGTCTGTCAGGCTGTGGGATCACAGAGGAAGGCTGTTCTTCTCTGGGATCAGCTCTGAAGTCAAACCCCTCCAGTCTCAGAGAACTGGATCTGAGTAGAAACAAGCTGCAGGATTCAGGAGTGAAGCTGCTGACTGGTTTTCTGGAGAGTCCACGTTGTAGACTGGAGACTCTGAGGTGGGTTCACTGAATTATAAATAAAGATAAGAGCCCAATATGATCTTAATGTAACATGAATTAACTGATGATCACTGATGTGAACAGAGAGAAATGAGCTGAAACAAATGGTTTCATAACCAGATGGAGTCCCTGCACACACATTTCTCCTTTCAGAGAACAAGAATATAATATCTTGGCTCTTTTGATTGACATCTTTTGACGCCTGAAGAAACTGAATTTAAAGCTGCAGGACAATTCAGTTCAATATTTTATTGTAAAATTAAGTCCTTTATTTTAAATCACATTTTTCAAAAGATTTGTTTTAAATCCGGCCTTTATTTTACTTTAAATAAGAGAAGATAATGTATGTATTATTAGAGTATTTATTATTCATAATTTATCGAGTTCAGTTGAAAATCTGTAATAATAAATATGTTGTAGATGTTATTATATTTAGTTCTCTTTATTTATGTCAGGCCTGGACTAAAATGAGGACTCAGATACAGAGGAGAGAACCTATAAGCCCACTTTATTGAAATCCGAACCTCTTTGAGGAGAGACAAATAAAAGGGCTCTGGAAAAGAGCTCACTAAATATACTCGGGCTAATCTAAAACACAAAGTCTCTCCAAACGGGAGGACAGCAAAACGGCTGACAAATAAAACAAAGCAAAGCTAAACTATACAGTTTACAAAGGAAAAGTCTCTCTCAAGGAGGAAACAGAAAACAACTCACATGGAGTGAAGATACTCAGGGAAACCGTGACTCTGGCTGTGGCAACGGGCTGAGGGCCAAGGGCCAAACACTTTGGCCCCAGACAAAGGGAGGCGAGACTATGAGCA
>NC_079394.1:28874483-28901945 GCF_029220125.1 Pseudoliparis swirei | reverse complement strand
CAGGAGCCTATTTGAGTTTTAAATTTTTTCAATAGTATATTGCAATAGTGAAAATCTTTTTAGGGCTCCATCCTGAAGTAGGATAAACCAGGGAGAGATGCTGATTCCATCAGAATCAGGAGTCCAGACACTGGTGGTGGTGTCAAGCCTTTTCGCCAATTGAGGAGCCTTTTTTTGATGGTATAATTCAACTTTTAGTGGATTTTGCTATCTTTGGGGTCTGCTGTTTAATATACATGGCAGAGTAATTAATCATTCAAAAATGTCATATCCGATAATTTTTTTGGGGGTTTTTTACAACTTGGGGATACAGCCATTTGTTTATTTCAAACCACCACCACCAACAACAAATCAAATTTCAGAAAGAACCATGAACTTTTTATGTTTTTTTCAATACATTAAGCAAAAATTTTGTCTGTTTGTCCAGAAATTTTTGGGTTTTTTGTTTTATAGTTGTTTCAGCCGGCCCATAACCCAAGAGGGCCCAAGTTTAGGGGTACAAAAAGGAAAAAAAATTATAATAATTTTAATGGATATTATTTCAGTCTAGAAATTTACTTTCCCTGAACACAAAACAGGCAGAAAAGAGAAAATTTAATGAGCAAATTTTAACCTTCCTGATGGGAAAACATGGCCCGATATTCAGGGGGAAGGGTTTCTTTGGGGACCAACATGGCAGGACTGGATTTGTTTGTTTTCTGGGCCAGGTTTTGACAATTTTTTTCACTTCAACAAAAAACCCCCTAATCAAAAACAAAGTCCAGTTCAATCAACAGAGTTACATGAGATTTATCAATGGGGGCCCGCTATCCAGGGGTTTTTGATGTGGACCCCCATAGTCCGACAAAAGGGGTTTCATGAAACGGATAATTTTTTTCAGTCCCTAAGCCAAAAATTTATTTCAAACCCCTGACCAGCATTTAAAAAAACCGACAGCAGCAGAAAACAACTTTGAACCCAAAAGCCGGGTAGGCTTACCCAACTTGGCTCTAAATGGTTGGTTCACATCGGGAAAACAGTAATAAATCGCTGGGAATTGAATGAACCAGCTGACCCAATGTTTTTGTTCAATTTGAGCTACATTGGCTTTTTTAATATCGTGGGTGATAAATTGTTTCTTCAGATTGTAAGAAAAGGTGTATTGAGACCCCCTTGGTCCTGTCATCTTTTAAATAAAAAAGAACCCGTTTTGGAAAATGACAAAATGTCATGTTAACCCTCTGGGGTCTGGGCTCATGTTCTGGTTTTAAAAAAAAGTAACCACCAAAAGGGTTTTTGTGACACATTCCAGTGTTTACCATTCTATTTAGGGTGATCCCGGGAATTTTTTTATGGAAGATTACAAGAAGTAATGCAAGGTTATTTTTTAAAAAGGTTTTTTCTTTTTTTAATCCTGTGTTTTTCAAAAATTTTACATTCAATGTTTAACCCTCCTGTTACCTTTATATTTAAACATAACCCCTTTAAAAAATGAAGCTATTAAAAAACCAAAAAGAATTAATATTGTTTTCCAAGTTTAATGTGAGGTATTTTGTTTGTTTTTTTAACCAAAAAACACCGACATTAAATATTGGAAACAAAAGACCCGGCACAAGGGTTCAAAAGTTTTTGGGCCTCACAGCAGATGTCATTCTGTCTCCACGTGTCCCCTTTTCTGGTGTCTGAGGCAGAGCCCCTGGGCCTTTTCTGGAGGGCGGAGCAACAAAAAAATCACACCTTGGCCAAGCATGGGGCTTCTTTTGTGAAAGGAGGAGCAGGAAAGGGAAAGGGGGCGGACTCGGGTTGACACTCAGAGGGAGCAACTTTAACGAAGAAACAAAGTTTTAATTGCTTAAATATTTTTTCGCGGGCCCAAAATTTAAATAGATTAACAAACTGACAGCCCAAAAAATATATATATATATATATATATATATATATATATATACTTGAGTGAGTCATGAAAACAGTTATTTATTCACACATAAAGAACCAAACATGTATCCATTTAAATGAAATAAGTGTTGAAATGAAACTTGTTTATCCTTGTGATCAGGTTCATCTTCTCTGAAGTCATGAATCCCGAAGCTGCTTCTACAGCCTGCTACCAGCTGCAGGAAACCCGGGAAATGGAGTTCACATTAAAACATGAACTCATCTGATTGGGTGATGAACAGATTGTTTCTGTCATCTTTTCTTCTTCTTTTACTGACGGATTTTAACTAAATGTCTGTTTGAAGAAGATGAAACCAAAGTGAAAGCCACTCGTGTTCATGATGTCAATAATGATTCATTGTGTATTGATATAATAAACTCTGTGTGTTGTTTTTGTGTTTACAGTCTGTCACGTGTTCACAGAGGAAGGCTGTTCTTTCTGGGATCAGCTCTGAAGTCAAACCCCCCAGTCTAAAGAACTGGATCTGAGCTTAACCAGCTGCAGGATTCAGGAGGGAAACTGCTGACTGGTTTTCTGGGAGTCCCGTTTTAGCCTGGAGACTCTGAGGTGGGGTTCCCTGCTAGTGTAGCACCTTCATGTTTAATCAATAACTGTTTGATGGATCACATTGATCCATCAAGTGTTTCATTTGGTGACATGTTCCACTTCACATCAGTTTCCCCAGTCGCCCCCCAAAAAATTGGGCAACTTGTCTGGCCTCATGCTGCTGATGGATTACTGAACAGGCCTATGGGACAGAGCCAGGGGCCACTGGGTCAGGGGCCCCAAACCAACAGGGCCGGGGCCCTCAGCCAAAGGGTCAGGGGGCCCCAAAACAGTGGCCAAAGTGTCAGGGGGCCCAAAGGGCCCGAGGTCCAAAAATCAGGGCAAAGGTCAGGGCCCAAAACAGGGCCAAAGGATCAGGGGCCCCCGTCCTTCACTTTCAGAATTTTAGAGAGACACAAAGACTTTTGATGAGTATACTATATGTACCATAATTTATTAATATATATATATTAATAAAATTTTTTTTCTAATTAATGCAAATTTTAAAACCATTAAGCGATTTAAAAATTGTTAAAAATTAAAAGTTCATTCTTTTTTAAAAACCAAACTTCACAGATTTTGTTTTCAAAGAACATAAAGTGCCAGCGAGGTATTTAAATTTGGGTGATAAATTGTTTTTTCAGGGAAAAATCAGATTAGAAAAAAAAAAAGTATTAAAATTTTTTTCCCGTCATCTTTAACATTGAACAGCAGAACCCGTGGCCTTTGGGAAACTGACATTCCTTTTCACGTTAACCCTCTGGGGGCATTTGATAAATTTTAAAAAAATTAAATTTACCTTTTAAAGGGGTTTCAAAGACACATTTTTATCAAAAATTCCAGAACAATTCCCCATTCAATGAGGCTCAGTTGTCCTGGTGCCTGTTCTCTGCTCTGACTGACAGGGAAAAGAGCCACCTTTTGGGGGATTTCCTTTTGATTTACTGAGTGTTTGGTTGTTTTTTCCAAAAAGTTGGGCAAACGGATTGACCAATCAGGTGAAGGCTTAAGTTTTTTTAGTGTCCAAAAAGTTCCTCTGTGATCAGGGGGGGAAGGGGGAAAAGGGGGGAAACCCCACTGATTCATCCCCGAAAATTAAATTGAAAATTTTTTCCCTTAAATTTTAAAAAATTTAAAATTTTTAAAAACAGTTTTTTAAATTTTTTCAAAAAAAACAAAAAGAGGAAAAAAAATTTAAAAAAGAAAAAACAAAATTTATTTAAAAAAGTGCAACCGGCCAAAAACAAATTAAACGCTTTTTTAGCGACAGCCAAAAATATTTTTTATTTACAATAAAAATTTTTTCGAGAAATAGATCAAAAGAGGAAAAAAGGTTTTTGAAACAAAAACACTTTATTTCAAAGGGAAAAACCCCTCTCCTTTGTTTAAACAACATAACCCCCTGTTTCTTTTTCATGAGTTGGCCCCCTTTAAAAGGGAACTTCTGGGTTTCAGAGGTTTAAAAAGAGGGGTTTCAACCCACTTTTAAAGAGGTTTAGAGGCGGGAAAGACAGAAAAGGATTCCAAAGTTACAAAGGTTACAACCCCCTCTGTAAAGGGGGCCAAAAAGCCCCTTTTAAAGTGGGCAAAATTCCCCAAAAACTTTTTTTAAATTTAATTATGTAAAAAAGCCCGAAAAATTTTTGGCCGTGTTGGCTTTCTGTGTTGATTAAAACAATTCTTAATGGTTAAGGGGAAACTCCACCTTTTGCTAAAAATAACTTTTAAGATTTTTGGGTTTAATTTTTTGCAGGGTTTTTTTTAATTTTTTATTTAAAACCAGAGTTTCAGCCCGGGCTTTTTAAACAGGGTTTTAAAAAAAATTTTATTCAATGAATCAAATTCACCCGGGAAAATGACTCAATCCCGGCCCGAGGGAAAAGGAAACCGTCTCCCCATCTGGAAAAGGTTACTGAAATAAAGGGGAAAAAAAGCCCCTAAGGGCCCCATTTTTTTTCCCAAAGGGGGTTTACATCCGGGGGTAGGGAAGTGCCCAAACAGAAAGGGGGGCCCGATAAAAAAACAAAAAAGGGGTGTCCCAAATTTCCCCGGAAATGGCAAAAAATTATATTTTTTCCCCCAAAACAAATGGGGACCAAAAAACATCCAAACCCCCAAAAATTTTTAAAACCCGTTTTAAAAAACTTTTAAATATTTGGGCCCTATAAATGTTTTTGGGACAGGGTTTTTTTAAAATTTTTTACCACAAAACAAAAAGGGGCAGGGGAAGAAATAAATTTAGTTTAAACCCAATAATGTTTATGAAATTTAAGAAACAAGGTTTTTTTTGGTTAAATGTTCCAAATTTAATATTTTAAAGTTAAATAAATTTCTTATTTTATATTATAACATATTTTGGGGAAGCCCAAAAAAGGGGAACCCCATAAAAAACCAAAATTTTTCCAAAAAATAATTTAAAAAAAGTTTTGATCCAAAGGGTTTAGGGTCAAGAAAGGGAAAGGGGCCATCGCAAAGGGGAAAAAAAGGGGTTTACCAAAAAAAAGAACCAAATTTTGAGGAAACAAGGTTTTAAATCCCCTTTCACCAAATAAATGTTTTGTTTTTCCCCAAAAAATCCAAAGGGAAAAAAGGGACCAAAATATTTAATTTTTAAAAAAAACCTTTTTTTTTGGTTTTTAACCAAAGGGTCACCCAAAACGTTTTTTGGGATCAGCCAAGTCAAAATCCTTCCCAAAACTGGTCAGCCACCCGGGTTTAAAGGGCCAAAGGGTTTTTAGGGCCACAGGGGTCAGGTGGGTGAAAAAACCCCTTTTTTGCAATATTTCTTTAAATATTTGGAAAATTTTTTGCAGGATTTTTTTTTTTTTACTAAAATTTAAGACTAAGCATAAAATATATATATATCATGTTTAATCATAATGTTTGATGGATCAATTTGATCCATCAGTTCATTTCCTGGTGACATGTTCCACTTCACATCAGCTGCTTATTTTCAAGAACATGGACAACTTGTCTGGCTCATGCGGGATGGATTACTGAACAGGCCTATGGGACAGCCAGCCACAGGGTCGGGGGCCACAGGGCAGGGCCAAAAGGGTCATCAGGTCAGGGCAGGTCAGATGCCAAAGGGTCAGAGCCAAGGTCAGGGCCTAGAGGGTCACAAAGGTCAACAAATCAGACCAAATGGTCAGACCAAATCAAATCAAACACCATCAGGTCACCAAATCAAAAATTCAAAAATCAACAAAAATCAAATAAACCCAAATCAATAAGTTCAACCCAAACTCTTCACACAGGCCAAATCACCCAAAAATCATCATGGTCACGATCACATCATCCAAATTCACAGGTCAGGGGCCACAGGGCCAGGGGCCAAGGGTCAGGGTCACAGGGTCAGCCACAGGGTCAGGCCACAGGGTCAGGGCTGGGACAGGGTCAGGGGCCACAGGTGCCCCCTGTCCTTCACCTACAGAATGTCGCTCAGAGAGACACAAAGAGTATTGATGAGTATACTATATGTACCATACTTTATTAATATATATATATGTATATATATATATATATATATATATACATATATATTTATATATATATACTATACTTGAGTGAGTCAATGTTCCTCATAAAAAGAGTTATTTATTCACACATAAAGAACCAAACATTTATCCATTTAAATGAAATAAGTGTTGAAATGAAACTTGTTGTGATCCTTGTGATCAGGTTCATCTTCTCTCTGAAGTCATGAATCCTCCGGCCGTAAGCTGCTTCTACACGTCTGCTACCAGCTGCAGGAAACCTTGTGAAGTGGAGTTCACATTAAAACATGAACTCATCTGATTGGATGATGAACAGATTATTTCTGTCATCTTTTCTTCTTCTTTCACTGACGGGATTTTAACTAAATGTCTGTTTACAGAAGAAGATGAAACCAAAGTGAAAGCCACTCGTGTTCATGATGTCAATAATGATTCATTGTGTATTGATATAATAAACTCTGTGTGTTGTTTTGTGTGTTTACAGACTGTCATACTGTGAGATCACAGAGGAAGGCTGTTCTTCTCTGGGATCAGCTCTGAAGTCAAACCCCTCCAGTCTCAGAGAACTGGATCTGAGCTCCAACCTGCTGCAGGATTCAGGAGTGAAGCTGCTGACTGGTTTTCTGGAGAGTCCACGTTGTAGCCTGGAGACTCTGAGGTGGGTTCACTGTCTGCTGCTAGTGTAGCACCTTCATGTTTAATCAATAACTGTTTGATGGATCTACGTATTGATCCATCAAGTGTTTCATTTCCTGGTGACATGTTCCACTTCACATCAGCTGCCTCGTTGCATGTCGTCCTCTACAAGCACGACATGGACAACTTGTCTGGCCTCATGCTGCTGATGGATTACTGAACAGGCCTATGGGACAGAGCCAGGGGCCACAGGGTCAGGGGCCACAGGGTCAGGGCCAAAGGGTCAGGGGGCTAAAGGGTCAGGGGCCAAAGGGTCAGGGGGCTAAAGGGTCAGGGGCCAAAGGGTCAGGGGCCAAAGGATAAGGGGCCCCCTGTCCTTCACCTACAGAATGTCGCTCAGAGAGACTCAGAGTATTGATGAGTATACTATATGTACCATACTTTATTAATATATATATATGCATGTATATATACATATATATATTTTGTCACGGGCTGTCCCTAGTGCCGTCTAGGGTGGGGCAGTGCAAGGGAGAAGTAAAAACTGGCAAACGTGCAATGTTTAAAATGAACGGGAAGGTTTATTTATTCCAACAAAAATAAGAAAAGTCCATAGTTAAATGAAAACCGTCCCGGGGGAGAAAAAGGTTCTTTAAACAAAAACTTATCTTCCAGCAAAGTCCATCTCACAAAGTCCTCCTCTGGGTTGTGTTGAGCGAGAAATATCCTAAAACAGACTGAGTTCGAGGCGTTTAAGCTCAATTCAAGCAATAGGGTTTATTCAGTAACTGAAAGGTTGTCCGCAGTTAAACGCACGGGTTTAATTCAACGTCAGCTCGTGGGGAGCAGACGAAACTAATGAAAAAAGGCGCTTAATCAACAGTGCGCAGAGGTTCTATAGGTTCTCCTGAAGGGAGCCTATTGGTCAAAGTCAAAGCTGCAGGCGGTGCTGAGTTTAAACAGAGCGGCCTGGTTGGAGCACTGGGTATCTCCACCCACACCGGCTCACGTCCGCGATTCCTTCTTCGGCTTTAGGTCAGTAGGGTCATGTGTCCACTTCCTGTCATTGATTGGCTTTAGGTCAGTACGCGGTCATGCGTCCACTTCCTGTCATAGATCGGCTTTTAGGTAAAAACAGGATAAAGACAGGAAGTGGGACAGAGAGCGTTCTTTCGAAACCGTCAGCACTTCTCCTTTGTGCGGGAAAGTCAGCTCGACGTATTTAACCTTCTTATATATGGTTACAATTCTGCAATGAGCTAAATATAACATGTATTCAAACATAGCATAGCATAAATGTATCTTTTATCCACAGTTGTTCTCCTGCACTTGGGTTCTTTCTGGAGGCCCTTCTACTCCTGGCTTGTCCAGCTCCTTCCCTCCTGGTGCTCTGCCCTCTGTCTCCTCTTAAGCTTCCCAGCCCTGCCTCAATTAGTTGTCCTAAGCACCTGCAGCTGGGTGAGTGGTGAGGCAGTCTGGGAGCTGTAGTTTCCAGCCGAGCGGCCATTTTGTCAGGTGGCCGCTGTACTGGAGTGGGAAGGTAACCTCCACTACCTGGCCCTTTGTGATGCCACAATATATATATATATTAGGGCTGAAAACGATTACAATTTTTAATCGGGTTAATCACAGGTTTCTGTGGATTAATCATGATTAATCACATATTACCGATATTCTCGGTATTTTGTGAGAACATAGAGATTTATGACAAAAGACGGATATATACATTTATACATTCTTCTATACAATGGTGCTGCAACTCAGCAGTTATTTAGCAGTTTTCTTCATATGGAACATTAATACATCTTCATCCTAAACAGAATGTTTAACCCTCCTGTTACCTTTCGGGTCAATTTGACCCTATTCAATGTTTAATGTCGGCGGTCTTTAAATCAATTTGACCCCAGGCTGTTTTTCTGTGTCAAACATATAAGAAATATCAACTTTTTTATTTATTTAAAGGGCTATTGAGGTAGTCAACAAACAAACATAAAGTACCTCACACTTAAACTTGGGAAGCAATATTAATTCTAATAATTTTCTGGAGGTTTTAATTGCTGGTCAAATTGACCCCGAGGTAAAATATGTTAGTAAATGTAAAGGTAACAGGAGGGTTAAACAGAACATGTTTCTCTTGTTTGTCAACCATTAACTCCACCATGATACAATCTAAAGGCCTCTAGTCTTCCTCCAGCAGCTGCTGAGGCAAACTGACTGTGTGGGTTTTCATGAACTGGGCCGTGATGAAAGGGACGGCGGGACACCGCTGCAAAGCTGAAACCTCACCGCCCGGACAGGTGGACAGATTGACAAGTGACTTTTTTTTGCTCGGTCCCGATGCGGCGCAGACGGAGCTCTGTGGCGCGAGACGGAGATCGATATGTTAACGCAACGCCAAGAGACAGAAATGACATGCTGCTGTGGAGATACGATCAACAACAGACGTTTAGTTTAATAAAAGAACAAAGACGCGTTTCTAGAGAACATGTCAGGGGGCCAATCTCTTTAATGTCATGCGATCTACCAACACTACGCCGCGATCGACTGGCAGGTCGCGATCGACGTGTTGAGACCCTGATCTACAGGAAGTAAAAGTCGTAACAAGGTTTCCGGAGGTGAACCTGCGGAAGGATCATTACCGATGAACAGACCGTCTGCATGAGAGCGGACAGAGTTCAGATTGAAGTGGTGGATTGGAAGCTCATTTTGCAAGTGACTTTTTTTTCGTCCCGACGACCAACAACAGACGGATTGGAAGCTCATTCTGCGCATGCGTTAAATGCGTTAAAAAAAACAACTAGTTAAACCTGTAATTTAATTAACTTGAGTTAACGCGTTATTTTTCACAGCACTAATATATATATATATATATATATTTATTTATATATATATATATTAGGGCTGGGCACGTTAACGCGTTAATCTTGCGTAAACGCATCAATTAATTAACGGCAACAATTATTTTATCGCGCGTTAACGCAGGTTTTATTATTTATTTTATTATTGTAAAAGTTTGTTGCTTTTCAATTTAAAGTTCTTAAAGACGGCGGAGTCGACAGAAACAAAGTCATATGTAACCACTGCCAAGATGAATTGTCTTATCACCGGAGTACTTCCAGTCTTAAATATCATTTAAATGCTAAACACACCGTTGATGCGAATCATACAACCAAACACACAGTGGAGCGAGGCTTCGTGACGACGCTGCAGGGAGGAGATCAACCAAGAGAAGCTCACCAAGGCCACAGCGAAGTGGATCGCTACAGACTGCAGGCCGGTTAGTCTTGTGGAAGACGTCGGTCTGAGAAACATTTAGAGAATCTCAACAAATGACGGCAGGTATGAGACTCAAGACACACGTCACACGGAGAATACACGAGTTGTATGAAAAGGAGAGGACTGTAAAAGCGACAGCTTCACAACGTGCTGTTGCTCTCATGGGGACGACTGGACATCGGGTGACCAGACGTCCTCTTTTCCCCGGACATGTCCTGCTTTTGAGACCTAAAAAATGCGTCCGGCTGGGATTCCAAAAATGTCGGGATTTTGCTTCGTCGGATATTTGTGTTTCTCTGGGTTTTCATAAACTAGTATTTACCCCTTACAAGTTGTGGAAATGGTTTCTCCCTTACGGTCCACCTTCTTGCGTGAGCTCTGACAGAATAGAGAACAGTCATTGGTCGACCGATCTCAGGGTTGCCAGATACACGATAATTATCCTCCAAATACAACCATTTTGAGCCTTTGGTGCGATACTTCACCATTTCCAATCTGGCAACACGGAGCACCTTGCCGCCTCCACTAGTTCATTGTTGTTTGTGCTATAAACTACGACCAGCGCCGCCGCTCCCATAGCGCACTACGCGCCAGCGTAGGGCACCACGTCCTGAGGGGCTCCACAAAATAGGCAACTAAAAAATCCTCATAGTTATAATAATTATAATGCCGATATTATTCTAGTCTAGAAATATTAGGCACCTTTTAGGCATGTATATCACAAAACATGCAGAACAAGAGAGATGTTTAATCTCAGCACCCCCCCCCCCAGACGAAGTGTCCTCTTTTTCACTTTAGTTCATATGGCAGTACATTTAAAATAAGTGTCAAGTTCTAGGAATTGACAAACTGCACTGAAAGTGTTTTCTGGTGTCTCACTCTAACAGGGACAATAAATGTTATGGCACTTTCATTCATATGGCAGAACATTTCAAATAGAAGTGCGCTATACACTACTTTTGAATTAATTATTGGATTTTGCATATACAAATGTGATTAATCGCGATTAATCATGATTAATCAGGGAAATCATGCGATTAATCGCGATTAAAAATGTTAATCGTTGCCCAGCCCTAATATATATATATATATATATATATATATATATATACTTGAGTGAGTCAATGTTCCTCATAAAAGAGTTATTTATTCACACATAAAGAACCAAACATGTATCCATTTAAATGAAATAAGTGTTGAAATGAAACTTGTTGTGATCCTTGTGATCAGGTTCATCTTCTCTCTGAAGTCATGAATCCTCCGGCCGTAAGCTGCTTCTACACGTCTGCTACCAGCTGCAGGAAACCTTGTGAAGTGGAGTTCACATTAAAACATGAACTCATCTGATTGGATGATGAACAGATTGTTTCTGTCATCTTTTCTTCTTCTTTCACTGACGTGATTTTAACTAAATGTCTGTTTACTAAAGAAGATGAAACCAAAGTGAAAGCCACTCGTGTTCATGATGTCAATAATGATTCATTGTGTATTGATATAATAAACTCTGTGTGTTGTTTTGTGTGTTTACAGTCTGTCACGCTGTAGGATCACAGAGGAAGGCTGTTCTTCTCTGGGATCAGCTCTGAAGTCAAACCCCTCCAGTCTCAGAGAACTGGATCTGAGTAGAAACCAGCTGCAGGATTCAGGAGTGAAGCTGCTGACTGGTTTTCTGGAGAGTCCACGTTGTAGTCTGGAGACTCTGAGGTGGGTTCACTGAATGATAAATAAAGATAAGAGCCCAATATGATCTTAATGTAACATGAATTAACTGATGATCACTGATGTGAACAGAGAGAAATGAGCTGAAAAAAATGGTTTCATAACCAGATGGAGTCCCTGCACACACATTTCTCCTTTCAGAGAACAAGAATATAATATCTTGGCTCTTTTGATTGACATCGCTTGACGCCTGAAGAAACTGAATTTAAAGCTGCAGGACAATTCAGTTCAATATTTTATTGTAAAATTAAGTCCTTTATTTTAAATCACATTTTTCAAAAGATTTGTTTTAAATCCAGCCTTAATTTTACTTTAAATAAGAGAAGATAATGTATTTATTATTAGAGTATTTATTATTCATAATTAATCCAGTTCAGTTTGAAATCTGTAATGATAAATATGTTGTAGATGTTATTATATTTAGTTCTCTTTATTTATGTCCGGCCTGGACTAAAATGAGGACTCAGATGCAGAGGAGAGAACGTATAAGCCCACTTTATTGAAATCCGAACCTCTTTGAGGAGAGACAAATAAAAGGGCTCTGGAAAAGAGCTCACTAAATATACTCGGGCTAATCTAAAACACAAAGTCTCTCCAAACGGGAGGACAGCAAAACGGCTGACAAATAAAACAAAGCTAAGCTAAACTAGAAACTTTAAAAAGGAAAAGTCTCTCTCAAGGAGGAAACAGAAAACAACTCACATGGAGTGAAGATACTCAGGGAAACCGTGACTCTGGCTGTGGCAAAGGGCTGAGGGCCAAGGGCCAAACACTTTGACCCCAGACAAAGGGGAGACGCAGACTATGAGCACATGAGGGTCCTGGGGAACAGGTGGAGACCATCAGGGGTCAGGGGTCAGGGGAGACCATCAGGGGTCAGGGGGGACCATCAGGGGTCAGGGGGACCATCAGGGGTCAGGTGGAGACCATCAGGGGTCAGGTGGAGACCGGGGTCAGGTGGAGACCATCAGGGGTCAGGTTGAGACCGTCAGGGGTCAGGGGGGACCATCAGGGGTCAGGGGTCAGGGGAGACCATCACACCGGTGACACATGAGGAAGAGCAAGTGACCTGAAACGAGAGGGGGAGTTAGACTTCAAAATAAAACAGGAAGTTACGAGACAGAAACCCAAGACAAGACAAACCTCCCCGCGGTGTGACACTTTAACTTGACAGTCAGTTGTTTACTACATACACACGTTAATACAACTGTTGGCTACTTCAATGCATATGGCACAAAATCATAGAGCGCATATCTGACATTGATGTTCTGACCTTTAGTGAGGAAACTCTCTCTAACTGGACCTCAAGGATTTTAATTATACCTGATATACAATCATGACACTTGTCTGGCTTCATGCTGCTGATGGATTACTGAACAGGCCTATGGGACAGAGCCAGGGGCCACAGGGTCAGGGGCCAAGGGTCAGGGGCCAAAGGGTCAGGGGCCAAAGGGTCAGGGGCCACAGGGTCAGGGGCCCCCTGTCCTTCACCTACAGAATGTCACTCAGAGAGACACAAAGAGTATTGATGAGTATACTATATGTACCATACTTTATTAATATTATATATATATATATATATTAGTGCTGTGAAAAATAACGCGTTAACTCAGTTAATT
The DNA here is from genome assembly GCF_029220125.1 of Pseudoliparis swirei. Classification (NCBI taxonomy): domain Eukaryota; kingdom Metazoa; phylum Chordata; class Actinopteri; order Perciformes; family Liparidae; genus Pseudoliparis; species Pseudoliparis swirei. The sequence goes on along the minus strand of NC_079394.1, from coordinate 28,888,737 downwards.
CAATTTCAGGTTTAACTAGTTTTTAAAAGAAACGCATTTAACGCATGCGCAGAATGAGCTTCCAATCCGTCTGTTGTTGGTCGTCGGGACGAAAAAAAAGTCACTTGCAAAATGAGCTTCCAATACACCACTTCAATCTGAACTCTGTCCGCTCTCATGCAGACGGTCTGTTCATCAGTAATGATCCTTCCGCAGGTTCACCTCCGAAACCTTGTTACGACTTTTACACTTCCTGTAGATCAGGGTCTCAACACGTCGATCGCGACCTGCCAGTCGATCGCGCGTAGTGTCGGTAGATCGATGACATTAAAAGATTGGCCCGCCCCCTGACATGTTCTCTAGAGCACGTCTTTGTTCTTTTATTAAACTAAACGTCTGTTGTTGATCGTATCTCCACAGCAGCATGTCATCTCTGTCTCTTCGCGTTGCGTTAACACTTATCGATCTCCGTGCGCGCATCGGGAACGAGCAAAAAAAAAGTCACTTGTCAATCTGTCCACCTGTCCGTGTCCGGGCCGGTGTTACACCCCTACTGGTTTTCAAACCTACTGGTTTCCCTACGCGTGCGTGCGTTGTGTTCTCTTCACATCTGCAGCGGGCTCTGTCTCGCTCACCAGATTCGTCACACATTCACAAACATATTGCTGGAGATCTTCAAGCCTGCTCATATCCATTTCGGCGATTACGATTGTATAAATGAGCAGTGCATCACAGCCACGTAGGAATAAATACATTTAATAAAAAATAAAAATAAAAAGATCGCCCGACCTGGTTTCGATCTCTGTCACGCAAAATGAGACTGCACTCTAAGCCGCGCAGTCTGTGCGCTGCACCAACAGATATTAGTTTCAACTCAAGTAATTGATATATTCAACCATTATGTCACATCTTTTGTTTCATGGGAACAGTTTGGCGGAGGGGATCTGAAACAACTGGTTTCCTTGTTCGGATATTTACACTTTGAAACATGTTTAGCGATGCTTGTTCGCAACGCAACAGCCACATAATACCGACAACAACTAATTGACTTTCGTGACGAGTATATAATGACGATGGTACTGTGAACAGAGATTAGAAACATTGCGAACACTGAACAACAGGAAGAATGGAATACTCGTAATGTTCCATCTACAAAACAATGTAGAACATATTGCTGGAGCTCTTGAAGCCACATGTCACATCTATTTACGATTGTACAAGTGAGCACTACACATCACACATGAAGAAACACATATTTTTATAAAAAGATCGCAACGACCTGGTTTCGATCTCCTTCAAGCAAAATTTGTCGACTATATAGCGCAGCAGTCTATGCACTATGCCACTAGATATTAACTGCAAGTCAAGTAATTTTGATATTCATCCATTACGTCACAACTCGTATGCGTCATGGGAACAGTTTGGTCGAGGCAACCTGAAACAATTGGTTACCTTAGGCGGATATTCAAATACTTCCAAATATGTTTTGTGATGCTTTTATAAATAATATTCAGACATCATTTTTTTGGAAATGTGAAGGGAATGCATTTGTTAGCTTGAACTGAAGCAATTCTTGCACCATAAGTGGATCCATCGAAGCTTCTTGGCTTTTTTCCCTTCCGTTTGTTTGTCTGACACAGTTTCCTTTTATACAGATGTTGCTAATTATGTCCTTGCTTGATTGGAATTGTGATTGCAAGATGTGACAGCTGTGCAGCATTTTCTAAACTCTTGAATTATGTCAATACAGTTTTTCAATATTATTTTTGTATCATGATGCGATCTTTTATAAAATATGTGTTTCTTCATGTGTGACGTGTAGTGCTCACTTGTACAATCGTAAATAGATGTGACATGTGGCTTCAAGAGCTCCAGCAATATGTTCATCATTGTTTTGTAGATGGAACATTACTAGTATTCCATTCTTCCTGTTGTTCAGTGTTAATGTTTCTAATCTCTGTTCACAATACCATCGTCATTATATACTGGCCACGAAAGTCAATTAGTTGTTGTCGGTATTGTGTGGCTGTTGCGTTGCGAACAAGCATCGCTAAACATGTTTCAAAGTGTAAATATCCGAACAAGGTAACCAGTTGTTTCAGATCCCCTCCGCCAAACTGTTCCCATGAAACAAAAGATGTGACGTAATGGTTGAATATATCAATTACTTGAGTTGAAACTAATATCTGTTGGCACAGCGCACAGACTGCGAGGCTTAGAGTGCAGTCTCATTTTGCGTGACAGAGATCGAAACCAGGTCGGGCGATCTTTTTATTTTTATTTTTAATAAAATGTATTTATTCCTACGTGGCTGTGATGCACTGCTCACTTATACAATCGTAATCGCCGAAATGGATATGAACGGAGGCTTAAAGATCTCCAGCAATATGTTTGTGAATGTGTGACGAATCTGGTGAGCGAGACAGAGCCCCGCTGCAGATGTGAAGAGAACACAATGCACGCACGCGTAGGGAAACCAGTAGGTTTGAAAACCAGTAGGGGTGTAACACCGGTGAGGTTTCAGCTTTGCAGCGGTGTCCCCGCCGTCCCTTTCATCACGGCCCAGTTCATGAAGAAAACCCACACCGTCAGTTTGCCTCAGCAGCTGCTAGAGGAAGACTAGAGGCCTTTAGATTGTATCATGGTGGAGTTAATGGTTGACAAACAAGAGAAAAATGTTCTGTTTAACCCTCCTGTTACCTTTACATTTACTAACATATTTTACCCTCGGGGTCAATTTGACGCAATTAAAACTCCAGAAAATTATCAGAATTTATATTGCTTCCCAAGTTTAAGTGTGAGGTACTTTATGTTTGTTTGTTGACTACCTAAATAGCCCTTTAAATAAATAGAGAAGTTGATATTTCTTATATGTTTGACACAGTGAAAAACAGCCTGGGGTCAAATTGACCCCAAAGAACACCGACATTAAACATTGAATGGGGTCAAATTGACCCGAAAGGTAACAGGAGGGTTAAACATTCTGTTTAGGATGAAGATGTATTAATGTTCCATATGGAAGAAAATCATAAATAACTGCTGAGTTGCAGCACCATTGTATAGAAGAATGTATAAATGTATATATCCGTCTTTTGTCATAAATCTCTATGTTCTCACAAAATATACCGAGAATATCGGTAATATGTGATTAATCATGATTAATCCACAAAAACCTGTGATTAACCCGATTAAAATTTGTAATCGTTTCACAGCCCTAATATATATATATATATACTTGAGTGAGTCAATGTTCCTCATAAAAGAGTTATTTATTCACACATAAAGAACCAAACATTGATCCATTTAAATGAAATAAGTGTTGAAATGAAACTTGTTGTGATCCTTGTGATCAGGTTCATCCTCTCTCTGAAGTCATGAATCCTCCGGCCGTAAGCTGCTTCTACACGTCTGCTACCAGCTGCAGGAAACCTTGTGAAGTGGAGTTCACATTAAAACATGAACTCATCTGATTGGATGATGAACAGATTGTTTCTGTCATCTTTCTTCTTCTTTCACTGATGTGATTTTAACTAAATGTCTGTTTACAGAAGAAGATGAAACCAAAGTGAAAGCCACTCGTGTTCATGATGTCAATAATGATTCATTGCGTGTTGATATAATAAACTCTGTGTGTTGTTTTGTGTGTTTACAGACTGTCAGGCTGTGAGATCACAGAGGAAGGCTGTTCTTCTCTGGGATCAGCTCTGAAGTCAAACCCCTCCAGTCTCAGAGAACTGGATCTGAGAGGAAACCAGCTGCAGGATTCAGGAGTGAAGCTGCTGACTGGTTTCTGGAGAGTCCACGTTGTAGCCTGGAGACTCTGAGGTGGGTTCACTGTCTGCTGCTAGTGTAGCACCTTCATGTTTAATCAATAACTGTTTGATGGATCTACGTATTGATCCATCAAGTGTTTCATTTCCTGGTGACATGTTTCACTTCACATCAGCTGCCTGTGCATGTCGTCCTCTACAAGCACGACATGGACAACTTGTCTGGCTTCATGCTGCTGATGGATTACTGAACAGGCCTATGGGACAGAGCCAGGGGCCACAGAGCCAGGGGCCAAAGTGTCAGGGGCCACAGGGTCAGGGGCCACAGAGCCAGGGGCCACAGTGTCAGGGGCCAAAGTGTCAGAGGTCAAAGCTTCAGGGCCCAAACGGTCAGGCGCATAACGGGTCAGGGGCCAAAGGATAAGGGGCCCCCTGTCCTTCACCTACAGAATGTCGCTCAGAGAGACTCAAAGAGTATTGATGAGTACCATGTACCATACTTTATTAATATATATATATATATTAGGGCTGGGTTAACGTTGCTAATCTTATGCTAACATCAATTAATTCGCATAACCAATTATTTTATCGCGCTGCTAACGCATGAGGTTTTATTATTTATTTAATTATTGTAAAAGTGTGTTGCTCACAGGCTTCTATTTTGCAAAAGTCTGCTACAGATTGCTGAACCGGGAAAAGAAAGTCATTCGCGCTTTAACAAACATGGAGAAATCTCAACAAATGACGGCAGGTATGGCGCCCTCAAGACACACGTCACACGGAGAATACACGAGTTGTATGAAAAGGAGAGGACTGCAAAGCGACAGCTTCACAACGTGCTGTTGCTCTCATGGGGACGACTGGACATCGGGTGACCAGATGTCCTCTTTTTGAGACCTAACAAATGCATCCGGCAGGGATTCCAAAAACGTCCGGGATTTTGCTTCATCGGATATTTGTGTTTCTCTGGGTTTTCATAAACTAGTATTTACCCCTTACAAGTTTTGGAAATGGTATCTCCCAGAATAGAGAACAGTCATTGGTCGACCGATCTCAGGGTTGCCAGATACACGATAATTATCCTCCAAATACAACCATTTTGAGCCTTTGGTGCGATACTTCACCATTTCCAATCTGGCAACACGGAGCACCTTGCCGCCTCCACTAGTTCATTGGTGTTTGTGCTATAAACTACGACCAGCGCCGCCGCTCCCATAGCGCACTACGCGCTGTGCGGAGGGCACCACGTCCTGAGGGGCTCCACAAAATAGGCAACTAAAAATCATCATAGTTATAATAATTATAATGCGATATTATTCTAGTCTAGAAAATATTAGGCACCTTTTGACATGTATATCACAAAACAGGCAGAACAAGAGATGTTTAATCTCAGCACCCCCCAGACAGTATCCTCTTTTCACTTTAGTTCATATGGCAGTACATTAAAATAAATAAGTCTCAAGTTCTAGGAATTGACAAACTGCACTGGAAAGTGTTTTCTGGTGTCTCACTCTAAGTTTGTTGCTTTTCAATTTAAAGTTCTTAAAGACGACGGGAGTCGACAGAAACAAAGTCATATGTAACCACTGCCAAGATGAATTGTCTTATCAGCGGAGTACTTCCAGTCTTAAATATCATTTAAATGCTAAACACACCGTTGATGCGAATCATACAACCAAACACAGTGGGCAGGCTACGCAGCGGCGCTGCAGGAGGAGATCAAGAGAAGCTAACCAATGTCACAGCGGAAGTGGATCGCTACAGACTGCAGGCGGTTAGTCTTGTGGAAGACGTCGGGTCTGAAACATTTAGAGAATCTCAACAAATGGCGGCAGGTATGAGACTCAAGACACATCACACGGAGAGAATACAGAGTTGTATGAAAGGAGAGGACTGTAAAAGCGACAGCTTCACAACGTGCTGTTGCTCTCATGGGGACGACTGGACATCGGCACCAGACGTCCTCTTTTCCCCGGACATGTCCTGCTTTGAGACCTAAAAATCGTCCGGCTGGGATTCCAAAATGTCGGATTTTGCTTGGGTCGGATATTTGTGTTTCTCTGGGTTTTCATAAACTAGTATTTACCTTACAAGTTGTGGAAATGGTTTCTCCCTTACGGTCCACCTTCTTGCAGTGAGCTCTGACAGAATAGAGAACAGTCATTGGTCGACCGATCTCAGGGTTGCCAGATAATGATAATTATCCTCAAATACAACCATTTTGAGCCTTTGTGCGATACTTCACCATTTCCAATCTGGCAACACAGCACCTTGCCGCCTCCACTAGTTCATTGGTGTTTGTGCTATAACCACGACCAGCGCCGCTGGCTCCATAGCGCACTACGCTGTGAGGGCACCACGTCCTGAGGGGCTCCACTAAATAGGCAACTAAAAATCATCATAGTTATAATAATTAATATTATTTCAGTCTAGAAATATTAGGCACCTTTAGGGCATGTATGTCACAAAACAGGCAGAACAAGAGAGATGTTTAATCTCAGCACCCCAGACGAAGTGTCCTCTTTTTCTCTTCAGTTCATATGGCAGAACTTTTAAAATAAGTGTCAAGTTCTAGGAATTGACAAACTGCACTGAAAGTGTTTTCTGGTGTCTCACTCTAACAGGGACAACACATGTTATGGCACTTTCATTCATATGGCAGAACATTTAAAATAGAAGTGCTATACACTACTTTTGAATTAATTATTGGATTTGTGTATACCGTCACGATTAATCGTGATTAATCAGGGAAATCATGCGATTAATCGCGATTAAAAATGTTAATCGTTGCCCAGCCTTAATATATATATATATATATATATGTATATATCTATACTTGAGTGAGTCAATGTTCCTCATAAAAAGAGTTATTTATTCACACATAAAGAACCAAACATTTATCCATTGAAATGAAATAAGTGTTGAAATGAAACTTGTTGTGATCCTTGTGATCAGGTTCATCTTCTCTCTGAAGTCATGAATCCTCAGAAGCGCCTTTGCTACGTCTGCTACCAGCTGCAGGAAACCTTGAAGTGGAGTTCACATTAAAACATGAACTCATCTGATTGGATGATGAACAGATTGTTTCTGTCATTTCTTCTTCTTTCACTGACGGGATTTTAACTAAATGTCTGTTTACAGAAGAAGATGAAACCAAAGTGAAAGCCACTCGTGTTCATGATGTCAATAATGATTCATTGTGTATTGATATAATAAACTCTGTGTGTTGTTTTGTGTGTTTACAGACTGTCACGCTGTGAGATCACAGAGGCTGTTCTTACTCTGGATCAGCTCTGAAGTCAAACCCTCCAGTCTCAGAGAACTGCATCTGAGAAACCAGCTGCAGGATTCAGGCAGCTGCTGACTGGTTTTCTGAGAGTCCACGTTGTAGCCTGGAGACTCTGGAGGTGGGTTCACTGTCTGCTGAGTGTAGCACCTTCATGTTTAATCAATAACTGTTTGATGGATCACGTATTGATCCATCAAGTGTTTCATTCCTGGTGACATGTTCCACTTCATCAGCTGCCTCAGGTCGCCCTCATCTACAAGCACGACATGGACAACTTGTCTGGCTCATGCTGCTGATGGATTACTGAACAGGCCTATGGGACAGGGCTGGGCCACAGGGTCAGGGGCCAGAGCCAGGGCCAAAGTGTCAGGGGCCAAAGGGTCAGGGCCTGGGGTCAGGGGCCACAGTGTCAGGGCCAAGGTCAGGGCCAATGGGTCAGGGGCCAGAGAGCCAGGGGCCACAGGGTCAGGGCCAAAGGTCAGGGCCAATGGGTCAGGGGCCAGAGGCCAGGGCCACAGGGTCAGGGCCCAAAGGGTCAGGGGCCAAAGGGTCAAGGGCCAAAGGGTCAGGGGCCACATGGTCAGGGGCCAAGGGTCAGGGGCCACAAGGTCAGGGGGCCACAGGGTCAGAGGCCACAGGGTCAGGGGCCACAGGGTCACAGGGAACAAAGTGTCAGGGGCCACAGGGTCAATGACCAGAGGGTCAGGGGCCACAGGTTCAGGGCCCAAATGGTCAAAGGCAAAAGGGTCAGGGGACCAAAATGTCAGGGGCCACAGGGTCAGGGGCCCCCTGTCCTTCACCTACAGAATGTCGCTCAGAGAGACTCAAGAGTATTGATGGTATACTATATATACCATACTTTATTAATATTAGATATATATATATACTTGAGTGAGTCAATGTTCCTCATAAAAGAGTTATTTATTCACACGCAAAAAAGAACCAAACATGTATCCATTGAAATGAAATAAGTGTTGAAATGAAACTTGTTGTGATCCTTGTGATCAGGTTCATCTTCTCTCTGAAGTCATGAATCCTCCGACATAAGCTGCTTCTACGCACACGTCTGCTACCAGCTGCAGGAAACCTTGTGAAGTGGGTTCATTAAAACATGAACTCATCTAATTGGATGATGAACAGATTGTATCTGTCATCTTTTCTTCTTCTTTCACTGACGTGATTTTAACTAAATGTCTGTTTACAGAAGATGAAACCAAAGTGAAAGCCACTCGTGTTCATGATGTCAATAATGATTCATTGTGTATTGATATAATAAACTCTGTGTGTTGTTTTGTGTGTTTACAGACTGTCCCACTGTGGGATCACAGAGGAAGGCTGTTCTTCTCTGGGATCAGCTCTGAAGTCAAACCCTCCAGTCTCAGAGAACTGCATCAGAGCTTCAACCAGCTGCAGGATTCAGGAAAGCTGCTGACTGGTTTCTGGAGTCCACGTTGTAGCCTGGAGACTCTGAGGTGGGTTCACTGTCTCTGCTGCTGTGTAGCACCTTCATGTTTAATCAATAACTGTTTGATGGATCTACATTATTGATCCATCAAGTGTTTCATTCCTGGTGACATGTTTCACTTCACATCAGCTTCTCTTTGCATGTAAATCCTCTACAAACACGACATGGACAACTTGTCTGGCCTCATGCTGCTGATGGATTACTGAACGAGGCCTATGGGACAGGCAGGGGCCAGGGGCCACACAAGGTCCGAGGGGTCAGAACCCGAGAGCCAGGGCCCAAGTGTCAGGGGCCAAGGTCCAGGGGAGGGCCAGAGGGTCAGGGGCCACAGTGTCAGGGGCCAAAGGGTGAGGGCCAAAGGGTCAGGGGCCAGAGGCCAGGGGGGCCACAGGTCAGAGGCCAAAGGGTCAGGCCAATGGGTCAGGGCCAGAGCCAGGGCCACAGGGTCAGGGACCAAAGGGTCCACCAAGGGTCAGGGACAAAGGGTCAGGGGCCATGGTCAGAATTGCAAAGGGCCAAAGGGTCACCCATGGTCAGGGGCCAAAGGGTCAGGGCCACATAATTCGAGGGGTAAGGTCCAGGGAGCCTGGGGTCAGAGGCCACAGGGTCCAAATACAGGTCACAAGAACAAAGTGTCAGGGGTCACAGGGTCAATGACCAGAGGGTCAGGGCCTGGTTCAGGAGCCCAAATGGTCAAGGCAACAGGGTCAGGGGACCAAAATGTCAGGAGCCCACAGGGTCAGGGGCCACAGGGTCAGAGACCCCTGTCAGGGGCTTCACCTACAGAATGTAACTCAGTGAGACACAAAGAGTATTGATGAGTATACTATGTGTCTCATACTTTATTAATATTAGATATATATATATATTTACTTGAGTAAGTCAATGTTCCTCATAAAAAGAGTTATTTATTCACACATGAAGAACCAAACATTTATCCATTTAAATGAAATAAGTGTTGAAATGAAACTTGTTGTGATCCTTGTGATCAGGTTCATCTTCTCTCTGAAGTCATGAATCCTCCGGCCGTAAGCTGCTTCTACGTCTGCTACCAGCTGCAGGAAACCTTGTGAAGTGGAGTTCACATTCAAACTAGGGCTGTGAAAATAGCGTTAACTCAGTTAATTCAATTTCAGGTTTAACTAGTTTTGTTTTTTAACGGATTTAACGCATGAAATGAGCTTCCAATCGGAGGTCTGTTGTTTATTCAATGGTCGTGGGATGGGATGAAAAAAAAGTCACTTGCAAAATGAGCTTCCAATACACTTCAATCTGAACTCTGTCCGCTCTCATGCTCTCGCACAGGCGGAATCTGTTCATCGGTAATGATCCTTCCGCAGGTTCACCTCCAGGCTTATTCACTTTTACTTCCTGTAGATCAGGGTCTCAACACGTCGATCGCGACCTGCCAGTCGATCGGCGGCGTGGTGAGTGTTGGTAGTGTTATTGGATGGTGGTCGCATGACATTAAAGAGATTGGCCCGCCCCTGACATGTTCTCTAAAACACGTCTTTGTTCTTTTATTAAACTAAGCGTCTGTTCTGTTGTTGATCGTGTATCTCCACAGCAGCATGTCATTTCTGTCTCCTGGCGTTGGAATTAACCTTGCTCGATCCCTCGCGTTAAATTAGTTGCGTTAACGCTGCTCCGATATCGATCTCCGTCTCGCCACAGAGCTCCGTGCGCGCGCATCAGTCTTTTAACGTGAAACCGAGCAAAAAAAGTCACTTGTCAATCTGTCCACCTGTCCGGGCGGTGAGGTTTCAGCTTTGCAGCGGTGTCCCCGCCGTCCCTTTCATCACGGCCCAGTTCATGAAGAAAACCCACAGTCAGTTTGCCTCAGCAGCTGCTAGAGGAAGACTAGAGGCCTTTAGATTGTATCATGGTGGAGTTAATGGTTGACAAACAAGAAACATGCTCTGTTTAACCTCCTGTTACCTTTACATTTACGAACATATTTTACCCTCGGTCAATTTGACCCCAGCAATTAAACCTCAGAAAATTATTAGAATTAATATTGCTTCCCAAGTTTAAGTGTGAGGTGTGAGGAACTTTATGTTTGTTTGTTGACTACCTAAATAGCCCTTTAAATAAATAAAAAGTTGATATTTCTTATATGTTTTGACAGTGAAAAACAGCCTGGGGTCAAATTATTTAAAGAACACCGACATTAAACATTGAATGGGGTCAAATTGACCGAAAGGTAACACTGGGAGGGTTAAACATTCTGTTTAGGATGAAGATGTATTAATGTTCCATTTGGAAGAAAACTGCTAAATAACTGCTGAGTTGCAGCACCATTGTATAGAATAATGTATAAATGTATATATCCGTCTTTTGTCAATAATAAATCTCTATGTTCTCTCACAAAATATACGAGAATATAGGTAATATGTGATGAATCATGATTAATCCACAGAAACCTGTGATTAACTTGATTACAACTTTAATCGTTTCACAGCACTAATTAAAACATGAACTCATCTGATTGGATGATGAACAGATTGTTTCTGTCATCTTTTCTTCTTCTTCTTCTTTCACTGATGGGATTTTAACTAAATGTCTGTTTACAGAAGAAGATGAAACCAAAGTGAAAGCCACTCGTGTTCATGATGTCAATAATGATTCATTGTGTGTTGATATAATAAACTCTGTGTTGTTTTGTGTGTTTACAGACTGTCATTGTGTGGGATCTCAGAGGAAGGCTGTTCTTCTCTGGGATCAGCTCTGAAGTCAAACCCCTCCAGTCTCAGAGAACTGGATCTGAGAGGAAACCAGCTGCAGGATTCAGGAGTGAAGCTGCTGACTGGTTTTCTGGAGAGTCCACATTATAGACTGGAGACTCTGAGGTCAGTCGAGGGTTTGAATATATGTGTTGTTGTTGTTGTTGTTGTTGTTGTTGTTTATGTGTTGTTGTTGTTGTTGTTGTTTCTCTTTCTACTGATGTGCTGCTTCACTGGCAGCTGATGGAGGGAGTCTCTGGAGACACTGATCCATCTCTTCTGTTGTCTTCTTCCTGGCTTCTCTCCCACAGATGTTATTGATCAGCCTGCGTGCTGATGATCCAGAGAGCATCTGGTCTTGTTCAGCGTTCCAGCGCTTGTTTTGCTGATGTTCTGCGCTTCGTTTCCTTTACCCGTCTCTGTGCTGGCACCCACATGAATCCCACCAAAATAGCACCTGACTATGTGGGACCAGTTTTTCCTAGATGTCGTTGATTATATTCTGCCTGCTATGAGATGTGACTGTAATGATGATAACTGAACTGGAATCTGAACCAATGTCAACCTTTCTGACCTGAGCTCCTCCACCCACTGCAGCGCTGGTCAGACGGCCAAAGCCTCAACTGTCAACACGACAGATGGTCTGATGACCTTCGTCTGACCTCATAGTTAAAGGCGATAACTGCACATCCAGTTCTCCTGTATTGGGCTCTTTAGATCCATCTGTGTCCGCCCGGATAAGCAGTTGACCTGCTGTCTGCAGTGTCTCCTCTTCTCTCGATTGTCTAGTTGTTGTCTTTGGTTCCGTCTTCCTGTGCCTGGATATTCTTGACCTGCCTGTTTGACCCTGCCTGCTTGCCCTGACCCGATTCCCTGCCTGCCCCCTTTTGGACGTTTGCTTTTTGGAACTTTTTGTCTGAGTTAAAGAGTCTTTTTATTCACATCTGGGTCTGCCTGTCTCTCTGCGCCTGAGCCCCACCCGTGACAAAAACCTGACAAATATGATATTATGGCATAAAAAGTCACTGTCTGCTGCAGTGAGCAATTCATGTTTAATCAATAAGTTTGATGGATCACATTGATCCATCAAGTGTTTCATGGTGACATGTTCCACTTCACATCAGCTGCTCTTGCATGTCACAAGAACATATGGACACTTGTCTGGCCTCATGCTGCTGATGGATTACTGAACAGGCCTGGGACAGAGCCAGCCACAGGGTCAGGGGCCACAGGGTCAGCCAAAGGGTCAGGGGCCAATCAGCCAGGTCAGGGGCTAAAGGGTCACCAAAGGGTCAGGGGCCAAAGGTCAGGGGCCAAAGGACAGCCCTGTCCTTCACCTACAGAATGTCAGAGAGACTGAGTATTGATGAGTATACTATATGTACATATTTATTAATATATATATATATATACATATATATATTTTGTCATGGCTGTTAGTGATTTTATCAGTGCAAGGAGAATAAAACTGAAAGCATTTAAAATGAACAAGGTTTATTATTCAACAAAAAATAAGAAAGTCCATAGTTAAATGAAAATAGAAAAAGGTTCAAACAAAACTTATCTTCAGAAAGTCCATCTCAAAGTCTCCTCTCAGGACAGAAATATCTAAAACAGACTGAGTTCATTGCTCAATGCAATGGGTTTATTCATAACTGAAAGGTTGTCATTAAACGTGATTTCAGAGCTGTGAGCAGACAAACTCAGAGAAAAGCCAATCAACAGTGCGCAGAGGTTCATAGGTTCTCCTGAAGGGAGCCTATTGGTCAAAGTCAAAGCTGCAGCTGAGTTTAAACAGAGGGCCTGGTTGGAGACTGAAACAGACGTCACATTCCTCTTGTTTAGGTCAGAGGGTCATGTGTCCACTTGTCAGAGAGGTCAGAAAAGTCATGACTTCCTGTCATAGAGTAAAAAACAGGATAAAGACAGGAAGTGGGACAGATGTAAAGAGCACTTCTCCTTTGTGCGGAAAGTCAGCTGACATTTAACCTTCTTATATGGTCAAATTCTGCAATGAGCTAAATATAACATGTATTCAAACAGCATAGCATAAATGTATCTTTTATCCACAGTTGTTCTCCTGACTTGTTCTTTCTGAGGTTCTATGGCTTGTCCAGCTCCTTCCTCCTGGTGTGTCTGTCTCTCTGCTTCAGTGCCTCACAGTTGTAAGCACCTGCAGCTGGGTGAGAGGCAGTCTGAGCCAGTTTCAGCCAGGATGTCAGGTGGCCATACTGGAGTAAGGTAACGTCTAATTACCTGGTGATGACAATATATATATATATTACTGAAAAGATTACAATTTTAATGGTTAAATCACAGGTTTCTGTGGATTAATCATGATTAATCACATATTACCATATTCTTATTTTGTGAGAACATAGAATTTATGACAAAAGATATACATTTATACATTTTCTATACAGGTGCTGCAACTCAGCAGTTATTTAGCAGTTTTCTTCATATGGAACATTAATACATCATCCTAACAGAATGTTTAATCCTGTTACCTCGGGTCAATTTGAATTCAATGTTTAATGTTGGTGTTTTTAAATAATTTGACTCAGCAATGTGTCAAATATAAGAAATATCAACTTTTTATTTATTTAAACTATTGAGGTAGTCAACAAACAAACATGATCACTTAAACTAAAGAATTAATTCTAATAATTTTCTGAGGTTTTAATTGCTTCAAATTGACATAAATATGTTGTAATGAAAGGTACAGATTAAACAGAACATGTGTTTGTCACCATTAACTCACCTGACAATCTAAAGGCCTCTAGTCTTCCTCAGCAGCTGAGGCAAACTGACTGTGTGGGTTTTCATGAACTGGGCCTGATGAAAGGGACCACAGCTGAAAGCTGAAATCATCTGACAGGTGGACAGATTGACAAGTGAGCTGGTCATGGTCACAGAGGAGCTCTGTCACAGACAGAGATAGTTAACGAACGCCAAGAGACAGAAATGACATGCTGCTGTGGAGATGATCAACAACAGACGAGTTTAATAAAAGAACAAAGAGCTCAGA
>NC_079394.1:28847048-28873483 GCF_029220125.1 Pseudoliparis swirei | reverse complement strand
GAATTAGCCTCCACAAACCCAAACCAAGCCACAAACCCCAACGTGGCACACAACAACACCCCAAATTCAAAAACCATACTACCAACAAATTAAAAAAACCCAAGAAGCAACAAACACACAACCAAAACCAAAACAAAAAAAAACCCCCCCCCAAGTTCTTTCCCGTCTGCGTATCCGGATCGTTGCTCATATTCCATCCCATAATAGTCCGCCTTGCCTCTGCGGCTGCGCAGAGAAGTTGGAGCAACAATCTGTTGGCTGAACTCTTTCTGCCTCGCCGGCTCCCGACCGAGCTCAGAGGGATGAGCGTCTGGCTCTGCAGCTGCTCCGACCCGCGGTCCCGAGACCCGGGGAGCGCGCACACATTAAAGCCTTTAAAGTGAACAACACATTTAAAGTGAACAATACATTTATTCAAGAATAAATCATCAGCATTTGAAGGTGCAATGTGTAATGACTGTCAAATCTGCTCCAGGCAGACAGGGGGCAGCGTTTCCCCTCTGCTGCTGGGTTCACGCACTCTAATTTTAAAGTTTATATAAAAAGAACAACTACTGACAGTGTGAAAAGATGCCAAAAAAAACAAAAGTAATATAACTGCTGAAACTCTAAGAAGCGATCAGAATAACGGCGCTATCTTGGCGTGTGACGTTCATGTGTTTTTACGACATACTCTACTCTGGCATGTCTTGTGACATTTCTATGTCTCACAATATTATGACTCTTATAATATATTTTGATATCAAATTTAAATGCCATACTATGACATAGTTGATTTGTTATGACATACAAATGAGGACTTATGAGATACTTTTTAAAGGCATCTTATACTATTATTTTTAATGACTTTTTATGCCATAATATCATATTTGTCAGGTTCTTGTCACGGGGTGGGGCTCAGGCGCAGAGAGACAGACAGGACTCAGATGTGAATAACAAAAAGACTCTTTAATCAGACAAAAGTTCCAAAAAAAGCAAAACGTCCAAAAGGGGGCAGGCAGGGAATCGGGGTCAGGGCAAGCAGGCAGGGTCAAACAGGCAGGTCAAGAATATCCAGGCACAGGGAAGACGGAACCAAAGACAACAACTAGACAACGAGGAAGAGGAGACACTGCAGACAGCAGATCAATCGTTTACCCCGGCGGACACAGATGGATCTAAAGAGCCCAATACAGGGAGAACTGGATGTGCAGTTATCGTTCCTTTAACTATGAGGTCAGACGAAGGTCATCAGACCATCTGTCATGTTGACAGTTGAGGCTTTGGCCGTCTGACCAGCGCTGCAGTGGGTGGAGGAGCTTCAGGTCAGAAAGGTAGTCATTGGTTCAGATTCCAGTTCAGCGTTATCATCATTACAGTCACATCTCATAGCAGGCAGGATATAATCAACGACATCTAGGAAACACTGCTCCCACTTAGTCAGGTGGTATTTTGGTGGCATTCATGTGGGTGCCAGCACAGAGACGGGTAAAGGGAAACGAAGCGGCAGAAACATCAGCAAAACAAGCGTTGGAACGTCAGAACAAGACCAGATGCTCTCTGGATCATCAGCACTCAGCTGATCACTCCAATCTGGGGAGAGAAGAAGAAGACAACAGAAGAGATGGATCAGTGTCTCCAGAGACTCCCTCCATCAGCTGCCAGTGAAGCAGCACATCAGTAGAAGAGAAACAGGCTGGGTCATCTAGGCTGAGTCTTTGCTGAGGGCCCTGAACGCATCATGACTGCAGAACCAGAGGTGTTCACTGCCCGCTGTGAAGATGGACTCTGCTGCAGTAAAGCAGCCCACGTGTGTCCTGCTACATCCAGAGAATACATTCTCCACATGATGTCTTGAAGTTTGGTTTCCAGGATATCTGGAACTTCCTCAACATGAACAAAGCAGCACTAGTGGATGTTTCAGCCGTGACTGATGATCGGCTCCATGGAGGAAACGACTGAGCAGTGAAACACCAGCTACAGTTGTTGTTACTAAATGTAATGCTGGTTCTCTGAAGTGAGAGCCAGTGGTGTGCCGGCTTCAGTCAGACTGATCTCAGAGCTCCAACCAAGACCAGCAAGAGTTTGATAGTTTGATGAATGAGGACCACTGTCTCGAAACATCTCGTGATGCCGTCAGCTGTGATCCAGCTTCACTTCCTGTAGACGTCAACAACAACAACAACAACACATATATTCAAACCCTCGACTGACCTCAGAGTCTCCAGTCTATAATGTGGACTCTCCAGAAAACCAGTCAGCAGCTTCACTCCTGAATCCTGCAGCTGGTTCCAGCTCAGATCCAGTTCTCTGAGACTGGAGGGGTTTGACTTCAGAGCTGATCCCAGAGAAGAACAGCCTTCCTCTGTGATCCCACACCATGACAGTCTGTAAACACACAAAACAACACACAGAGTTTATTATATCAATACACAATGAATCATTATTGACATCATGAACACGAGTGGCTTTCACTTTGGTTTCATCTTCTTCTGTAAACAGACATTTAGTTAAAATCCTGTCAGTGAAAGAAGAAGAAAAGATGACAGAAACAATCTGTTCATCATCCAATCAGATGAGTTCATGTTTTAATGTGAACTCCACTTCACAAGGTTTCCTGCAGCTGGTAGCAGACGTGTAGAAGCAGCTTACGGCCGGAGGATTCATGACTTCAGAGAGAAGATGAACCTGATCACAAGGATCACAACAAGTTTCATTTCAACACTTCTTTCATTTAAATGGATACATGTTTGGTTCTTTATGTGTGATTAAATAACTCTTTATATGAGGAACATTGA
This sequence comes from Pseudoliparis swirei, assembly GCF_029220125.1. Lineage (NCBI taxonomy): Eukaryota > Metazoa > Chordata > Actinopteri > Perciformes > Liparidae > Pseudoliparis > Pseudoliparis swirei. The sequence continues at coordinate 28,870,706 of NC_079394.1, read as the reverse complement.
CTCACTCAAATATATATATATATATATATATATATAGATATATACATATATATATAATATTAATAAAGTATGGTACATATAGTATACTCATCAATACTCTTTGTGTCTCTCTGAGTGACATTCTGTAGGTGAAGGACAGGGGGCCCCTGACCCTTTGACCTCTGACCATTTGACCTCTGACCCTTTGGCCCCTGACCTTTTGGGCCTCTAAACCTTTGGCCCCTGACCATGTGGCCCCTGACCCTTTGGGCCTCTGACCATTTTGCTTCTGACTCTTTGGCCCCTGACCGTGTGGCCCCTGACCCTTTGGCCCCTGGCTATGTGGCCCCTGGCTCTGTGGCCCTTGACCCTTTGGCCCCTGACCCTGTGGCCCCTGGCTCTGTGGCCCCTGGCTCTGTCCCATAGGCCTGTTCAGTAATCCATCAGCAGCATGAGGCCAGACAAGTTGTCCATGTCGTGCTTGTAGAGGACGACATGCAACGAGGCAGCTGATGTGAAGTGGAACATGTCACCAGGAAATGAAACACTTGATGGATCAATACGTAGATCCATCAAACAGTTATTGATTAAACATGAAGGTGCTACACTAGCAGCAGACAGTGAACCCACCTCAGAGTCTCCAGGCTACAACGTGGACTCTCCAGAAAACCAGTCAGCAGCTTCACTCCTGAATCCTGCAGCTGGTTTCTCAGATCCAGTTCTCTGAGACTGGAGGGTTTGACTTCAGAGCTGATCCCAGAGAAGAACAGCCTTCCTCTGTGATCCCACAGCGTGACAGACTGTAAACACACAAAACAACACACAGAGTTTATTATATCAACACACAATGAATCATTATTGACATCATGAACACGAGTGGCTTTCACTTTGGTTTCATCTTCTTCTGTAAACAGACATTTAGTTAAAATCCTGTCAGTGAAAGAAGAAGAAAAGATGACAGAAACAATCTGTTCATCATCCAATCAGATGAGTTCATGTTTTAATGTGAACTCCACTTCACAAGGTTTCCTGCAGCTGGTAGCAGACGTGTAGAAGCAGCTTACGGCCGGAGGATTCATGACTGCTCCTGAACGCATCATCTCACTCTTCCGGTAAGCTCTGGTTGCCAGCTCAGCAGCGAGCATGACTTCTTCTTCTCTCCCTCCCGCTCCCTCTTGCTCAGTGTGTCTCATGTATAGTTATCCCTCTGCCTCCCTTAATGATAACGATACATGCAACAAGTGTAGTTTATTTGCTAGGTTGGAGGCAGGTCTAAGTGGGTTAGATGCACGGCTCCGCGCTATCGAAGCTCAGACAGCTATGCTAGTTAGCCCGCCCTCTCCCGTAGCTGGCGCGGAGCTACAGTCAGCTGTTAGCTGTTCCCCGGCGGTAACCGTGCAGCCGGGTGGTTGGGTAACTGTTCGCAGGAGTAGTAAGTCTACACAGAAGCCCCCTGTGCACCAACCACTTCACGTTTCCAACCTATTTTCCCTGCTCAGCGACACACCCGCTGAGGAACACACCCTGGTTATCGGGAGCTCTATAGTCAGGAACGTGAAAATAGCGAAGCCGCGGACCAAAGTCGTGCCTCCTCCGGGGGCCAGAGCGTGCGACGTGGAGGCTTGTTTGAAGCTGCTGGCTAAGCATAAACGGAGATACAGTCAGATTGTAATACACGCGGTGGTAATGGCCCGAGCCCGTCGGTCGAAGTCACTAAAATTAATGTGGAATCGGTGTGCTTATGCCAAGACGTTGTCGGACACCGTAATTTTCTGGCCCTCTCCCAAATTTGCAGACAGGCGAATTGTATAGTCGAATGTCTTTTCAACCGCTGGCTGTCGAGGTGGTGCCCAGCGAATAATGTGGGCTACGTAGACAACTGGAAGACTTTCTGGGAAAACCTGATCTGATGAGGAGAGGCATTCATCCCACGTTGGGAGGCGTCTCATTTCTGCGAATATGACCAAGTTGATCACGGACTTAATCCATGACAACCCAGGGTTCAGATCAGGAACCGGGAGCAGAGTTGTAGTTTAACACCCTTCTCTGCTCTTCCATTCGAGCAGTTACCCACCCATGACTTTAGAGTAGAGACTGTGTCTGTCCCACGGCCACTTCAATTAAATAAATCAAAAGTAAGCAGAAGAGGAGTCGTACACAATAACCTTATACAAGTTAACACCATTATTTCAGCAGTGCAACAAAATAGGTCTATTAAATGTGGTCTCCTAAATATTCGATCTCTGTCATCTAAAGCTGTGTTACTAAATGATTTAATATCAGATAATCACATTGATTTATGTTGCCTAACTGAAACCTGGCTGAGCCATGAAGAATATGTCTGCCTGAATGAATCGACTCCTCCAAGTCATATTAATACTCACATTCCTTGAGGCACCGGGTCGAGGAGGTGGAGTAGCAGCCATCTTTGAATCGAGCCTATTAATTAATCCTCAACCAAAAATTACACACCTCATTTGAAAGCCTTGTTCTTAGTCTTTCACATCCAACCTGGAAAACACTACAGCCAATTCGATTTGTGATTCTGTACCGGCCACCAGGTCCATATTCAGAGTTTATATCTGAATTCTCAGAATTTATATCAAGTTTGGTTCTTAAAACCGACAAAGTTATTATTGTTGGAGATTTTAATATCCATGTGGATGTTGATAATGATTGCCTTAGTGCTGCATTCATCTCCTTGTTGGACTCGATTGGCTTCTGTCAGAGAGTACAGAAACCCACTCACAGCTTTGGCCACACGCTTGATCTTGTTCTTACTTATGGCGTTGACATTGAGCATTTGAACGTCTTCCCACAGAATCCTCTTCTGTCAGACCACAACCTCATAACTTTTGAATTTATACTACCGGAGTATACTCCGTTAGTCAAAAGTTTCTACACCAGCTGTCTAACTGACAGTGCTGTAGCTAAATTAAAAGAAGCGATTCCTTCTGTATTTGATTCGATACCACGTCTCAATATAACAGAGGACTCCTGGTCTAACTTTAGTCCGTCCCAGATTGATCATCTTGTTGACAGTGCCACAGGCTCTCTGAGAATGACACTGGACTCGATAGCCCCTCTGAAGAAGAAGACAGTGAGGAAGGAGGTTTGCTCCTGGTATAACCCTCAGATCCGCAAACTGAAGCAAGCGTCACGAAAGCTTGAACGCATATGGCGTTCAACTAATCTCGAAGAATCCCGCTTAGTTTGGCGAGATAGTCTTAAAACATATAAGAAGGCCCTCCGTAATGCCAGAGCAGCCTATTACTCATCAGTAATAGAAAAAATAAAACAACCCAGGTTTCTCTTCAGCACTGTAGCCAGGCTGACAGAGAGTCACAGCTCTGTGGAGCCGAGCATTCCTATAAACCTCAGTGGTAATGACTTTATGAACTTCTTTAATGAAAAGATTTTAACTATTAGGGACAAGATTAATATTCTCTTGCCCATAACCAGTACCAATCTGTCCTCAAGTGGAATGGCCTTGGAAACCGCTGTATGCCCTGGTTTATATTTGGAGGGCTTTTCTCTCATCAACCGTGACCAATTATCTTCAACGGTTTCTACTTCGAACACGTCTACCTGTCTCTTGGACCCCATCCCGCAGGCTGCTTAAAGGCGTGTTGCCTTTAATTGGCTCTCTATTAGATATTATCAATGTGTCTCTGCTAACAGGCCACTCACACTCCTTCAAAGTGGCTGTTATTAAACCTCTCCTGAAGAAGCCCACTCTGGATCCAGAGGTGTTGGCTAACTACAGACCGATCTCTAACCTCCATTTCCTCTCCAAGATCCTTGAGAAAGTGGTCGCAAATCAGTTGTGCGACTTTCTACATCATAATAGTTTATTTGAGAAATTTCAATCAGGATTTAGAAAACACCACAGCACCGAGACGGCACTGGTGAAAATTACAAATGACCTCTTAATGGCAGCAGATAAAGGACTCCTCTCTGTCCTGGTCTTGTTAGACCTTAGTGCTGCATTCGACACCATTGACCATGACATCCTGTTACAGAGACTGGAGCAGTCGATTGGCATTTCAGGCACGGCACTAATTTGGTTTAAATCCTATTTATCAGATCGATCTCAGTTTGTATTTGTAAACGATGGCCTCGATAACCACCAACGTTAATCACGGAGTTCCACAAGGTTCTGTGCTTGGACCAATTTTATTTACCTTATACATGCTTCCTTTGGGCAATATTATCAGGAAACACTCCATAAACTTTCATTGTTATGCAGATGATACTCAACTATATTTATCGATAAAACCAGAGGAGAGCAACCAACTCGTAAAATTCAAGCATGTCTTAAAGACATAAAACATGGATGACCTGCAATTTGATGTTAAACTCAGACAAAACCGAAGTAATTTTACTCGGCCCTGAGCACCTCAGAGATCAATTATCTGGTGATGTGGATTCTGTAGGCATTGCCCTGGCATCCAACACCACTGTAAAGAATCTTGGCGTTATCTTTGATCGGGACTTGTCCTTTAACTCCCACGTAAAGCAAATCTCAAGGACTGCATTCTTTCATCTACGTAATATTTCAAAAATCAGGCACATCTTGTCTCAAAAGATGCAGAAAATTGGTTCAGCGTTCGTTACTTGAGACTGGATTACTGCAACTCCTTATTATCAGGCTGCTCTAATAAATCTCTTAGGTCCCTCCAGTTGATCCAGAATGCTGCAGCTCGTGTTCTCACTAAAACTAAGGAAGAGATCACATCACTCCTGCACTAGCTGCTCTGCACTGGCTCCCAGTAAAATCAAGAATCACTTTTAAAATTCTTCTCTTAACGTACAAAGCCTTGATTGGTGATGCACCATCATATCTTAAGGAGCTTGTAGTACCATATTGCCCACTAGAGAGCTACGCTCACTAAATGCGGACTACTTGTAGTTCCTAGAGTCTTAAAAAGTAGAATGGGAGCCAGAGCCTTTAGTTATCAAGCTCCTCTTTTATGGAACCAGCTTCCAATTTCAGTCCGGGAGGCAGACACAGTCACCTCGTTTAAGAGTAGACTTAAGACCTTCCTCTTTGACAGAGTTTATAGTTAGGGCTGAATCAGGTTCACCTGGTCCAGCCCCTTGATATGCTGCTATAGGCTTATAGCTGCGGGGACGTTTTAGGATGCACTGAGTACCTATCTCCTCTTTTTCTCCTTAAGGATGAATTTTCATCTCTCAATCACACGTTACTAACTCTGCTTTCTCCCGGAGTCCTTTTGACTTCACGTCTCATGGGGTCATCGGACCCTATGAGACGACATAGATCCTATCTGCCTGATGGATCATCGAGGTCTGGTCGTGGAATTCCTGCTCCTGACTACGCCACTGTCCTGTTGAGACAAGCCCACTGTTGAGACTCCGCCCACTCCTCCTCCCCACCGCCATCTGCCTGATGGATCGTGGAGGTCTCCATCGTGGAATATGCCTACTATGAACTATTCATACACTCTGTCATATTCATTGAATGTATTTTAACTCTAAATCTGTCCTTCTGTACACATTACATCTATTGCATCTGTCCATCCTGGAGAGGGATCCTCCTCTGTTGCTCTCCTGCAGGTTTCTTCCCTTTTTTTCCCCCTGAAGGGTTATTTGGGAGTTTTCCTGGTCCGATGTGAGGTTTTGGGGCAGGGATGTCTATGTGTACAGATTGTAAAGCACTCCGAGACAAATTTGTAATTTGTGAAATTGGGCTATACAAATAAACTGAATTGAATTGAATTGAATGACTTCAGAGAGAAGATGAACCTGATCACAAGGATCACAACAAGTTTCATTTCAACACTTATTTCATTTAAATGGAGAAATGTTTGGTTCTTTACGTGTGAATAAATAACTCTTTTTATGATGAACATTGACTCACTCAAGTATATATATATATATATATATACATATACAGGACTGTCTCAGAAAATTAGAATATTGTGATGAAGGTCTTTATTTTCTGTCATGCAATTAAAAAAACAAAAATGTCATGCATTCTGGATTCATTACAAATCAACTGAAATATTGCAAGCCTTTTATTCTTTTAATATTGCTGATTATGGCTTAAAGCTTAAGAAAACTCAAATATCCTATCTCTAAATATTAGAATATCATGAAAAAGTATACTAGTAGTGTATTAAACAAATCACTTGAATTGTCTAATTAACTCGAAACACCTGCAAGGGTTTCCTGAGCCTTGACAAACACTCAGCTGTTATAAATCTTTTTTTTTACTTGGTCTGAGGAAATATTAAAATTTTATGAGATAGGATTTTAGAGTTTTCTTAAGCTGTAAGCCATAATCAGCAATATTAAAAGAAAAAAAGGCTTGCAATATTTCAGTTGATTTGTAATGAATCCAGAATGCATGACATTTTTGTTTTAATTGCATTACAGAAAATAAAGAACTTTATCACAATATTCTAATTTTCTGAGACAGTCCTGTATATATATTAATAAAGTATGGTACATATAGTATACTCAGTCATCAATACTCTTTGTGTCTCTCTGAGTGACATTCTGTAGGGAAAGGACAGGGGGCCCCTGACTCTTTGGCCCTTTGGCCCTCTGACCCTTTGACCTCTGAGAACCTTTGGCCCCCTGACCTTTTGCCCCTGACCTTTGGCCCCTGACCCTGTTTCCCCTAACCTTGTGGCTCCTGACCCTGTGGCCCCTGGCTCTGTCCCATAGGCCTGTTCAGTAATCCATCAGCAGCATGAAGCCAGACAAGTGTCATGATTGTATATCAGGTATAATTAAAATCCTTGAGGTCCAGTTAGAGAGAGTTTCCTTACTAAAGGTCAGAACATCAATGTCAGATATGCGCTCTATGATTTTGTGCCATATGCATTGAAGTAGCCAACAGTTGTATTAACGTGTGTATGTAGTAAACAACTGGCTGTCAAGTTAAATAAAGAAAACTAAACTGAATAACATCTACAAAATATGTATTATAGATTTCCAACTGAACTGGATTAATTATGAATAATAAATAATCTAATAATACATACATTATCTTCTCTTATTTAAAGTGAAATAAAGGTCGGATTTAAAACAGAAAGCTTTTGAAAAATGTGACTTTAAATTAAAGGACTTAATTTTACAATAAAGTATTAAACTGATTTGTCCTGCAGCTTTAAATTCAGTTTCTTCAGGCGTCAAGCGATGTCAATCAAAAGAGCCAAGATATTATATTATTGTTCTCTGAAAGGAGAAATGTGTGTGCAGGGACTCCATCTGGTTATGAAACCATTTGTTTCAGCTCATTTCTCTCTGTTCACATCAGTGATCATCAGTTAATTCATGTTACATTAAGATCATATTGGGCTCTTATCTTTATTCATAATTCAGTGAACCCACCTCAGAGTCTCCAGTCTACAAAGTGGACTCTCCAGAAAACCAGTCAGCAGCTTCACTCCTGAATCCTGCAGCTGGTTGGAGCTCAGATCCAGTTCTCTGAGACTGGAGGGGTTTGACTTCAGAGCTGATCCCAGAGAAGAACAGCCTTCCTCTGTGATCCAACAGTCTGACAGTCTGTAAACACACAAAACAACACACAGAGTTTATTATATCAATACAAAATGAATCATTATTGACATCATGAACACGAGTGGCTTTCACTTTGGTTTCATCTTCTTCTGTAAACAGACATTTAGTTAAAATCCCGTCAGTGAAAGAAGAAGAAAAGATGACAGAAACAATCTGTTCATCATCCAATCAGATAAGTTCAAGTTTTAATGTGAACTCCACTTCACAAGGTTTCCTGCAGCTGGTAGCAGACGTGTAGAAGCAGCTTACGGCCGGAGGATTCATGACTTCAGAGAGAAGATGAACCTGATCACAAGGATCACAACTAGTTTCATTTCAACACTTATTTCATTTAAATGGATAAATGTTTGGTTCTTTATGTGTGAATAAATAACTCTTTTTATGAGGAACATTGACTCACTCAAGTATATACAGTGGTGTATAAAGTACCCAAACGTCATACTTGAGTAAAAGTAAAGATACTTGACTGGAAAATTACTCAAGTAAAAGTAAAAGTCACCTATGAGAATACTACTTGAGTAAAAGTATGAAAGTATCTGATTTTTTTTGTACTTAAGTATTGAAAGTAAAAGTAAATGCTGTTAATAAAAAAAACAAAGGGTCAGAATTTTGAGAATTATGAAGTTTATTTGTTTTGGTGCTGTGGCCGCCATGAACAAGGAGTATGAGCTAGGATGAACTTAGCAATATATGAATACTATGAAATTACTCAAATATAAAAACACGATTAACACAGAAAAAAGCAGAACCAAAATCATCACTTTAAAGTGAAAATGTATTATTCATCTTCAAAAAGTTGATTTTCAAAATGGACAGATTTCAGTGTCGCTCTTCTGGGGCTGAAGACGAGTCCTGCGATGCTGAAGAGCCGTTCACAGGCCTGGTGCAGGTAGAGTGTGTCTAGCTTCACAGGCCCTGATGCAGGTAGAGTGTGTCTAGCTTCACAGGCCCTGATGCAGGTAGAGTGTGTCTAGCTTCACAGGCCCTGATGGTGCAGGTAGAGTGTGTCTAGCTTCACAGACCCTGGTGCAGGTAGAGTGTGTCTAGCTTCACAGGCCCTGATGCAGGTAGAGTGTGTCTAGCTTCACAGGCCCTGATGCAGGTAGTGTGTCTAGCTTCACAGGCCCTGATGGTGCAGGTAGAGTGTGTCTAGCTTCACAGGCCCTGATGCAGGTAGAGTGTGTCTAGCTTCACAGACCCTGGTGCAGGTAGAGTGTGTCTAGCTTCACAGGCCCTGGTGTAGGTAGAGTGTGTCTAGCTTCACAGACAGCAGCACACAGTTGGGAAGCATTTCAGCAAGTCAACGTGATCCACGTCTCCATCCAGCTGTTTGCTGCTGTCATGCGCTTGAGATGACGAAGAAGAAGTCCTCTTCATCAAATGAACTGGACCTGGTGGCATCACCTAGCTGCAGGGAGGGTTCTTCCATGTACTGCTTGATGTAGTCCATTCCTGAAATAAAGTGAGAGTATTATAGACATGATAGAATTAATAACACTTCCTAACATGTCATGACCCCAACCTAAAGTTTTGTCCAAAATAGTTTGTTTTAATTTGAGGTTTATACATTTAGTTTCATGCACTGTCCGTGCATCCAGAGTTGATTTGTGAATATGTACTTGTATCTCTGTAGTTAAACACAACAACAGTCCCAAATCAATATCGTCGCCATTACTGGACCGTCACTCTTATAATATTAATACAAATAATGATAATAATGCTGTAATGATTAGCATTATATTATAGCTAAGACGACTCAAATCAACACATTTTCACAACTGTCAAAACACTTCTTCAGCTCATTAACTCGCTAGAGATCCGTCTGCTCCACTCACGCTAATTGTCTCATTTAATTGACGATAGCTAGCGAACGTTAGCCTAACGTACAACATGTGTAGGACAATCAGACTGTTCCCCCCCCCCCCCCACCTCTCCTGCCAAAGATATAATTTACTTCAATCCTGTGGGCAACACTGCTAGATATCTTAACAGGTTTATGGTGACTAAACATTAACGTTGCGGCTCATGGGATTAATCTTAATTTACCTCAATGTGTTTCCTGAGGTTGGTGAGTTGTTGAAGGCCAATATCTCCGTAGCTTTCGGTCGGCATAAGAGGCACTTCATCCGGTAGGAAGGAACTTTTACTCCGACAAAAGAAAAGAGTTCGCCCAAATATGGCCACGGACGTTGATCTTGGTCCCCGTGGTTGTTAGAGTAGCTTCCATTGCTGCTCCACATGAAATGAGTCGTATCTGTAGCCGCTCGCTAGCATCCTGGGCATCACTGGGAAGAGAAAACACGCGGCAAGGACCACTGACCCCAACCTGGTGTTCGTGCTGCGTTCAGGTGCGCTGCGGCGTGTTCCACAACAATCCGCGATGTTTCTCATGATTATGTTTTTCCGTAGTAACGAGTAACGATACTGTTTCAGGGGAAATGTATCGGAGTAAAAGTACAAGTTTTCATTGCAAAATGTAGTGAAGTAAAAGTAAAAGTAAACAGAAATATAAGTAGTAAAATAAAGTACAGATACCCAAAAAAACTACTTAAGTAAAGTAACGAAGTACTTCTACTTCGTTACTATACACCACTGAGTATATATATATATATATATATATATATAAAAAAGTATGGTACATATAGTATACTCATCAATACTCTCTGTGTCTCTCTGAGCGACATTCTGTAGGTAAAGGACAGGGGGCCCCTGACTCTTTGGCCCTTTGGCCCCCTGACCCTTTGACCTCTGACCCTTTTAGCCCCTGACTCTTTGGCCCCTGACCGTTTGGCCCCCTGACCTTTTGCCCCTGACCCTTTGGCCCCTGACCCTGTGGCCCTGACCCTTTGGCCCCTGACCCTGTGGCCCCTGACCCTTTGGCCCCTGACCCTGTGGCCCCTGGCTCTGTCCCATAGGCCTGTTCAGTAATCCATCAGCAGCATGAAGCCAGACAAGTGTCATGATTGTATATCAGGTATAATTAAAATCCTTGAGGTCCAGTTAGAGAGAGTTTCCTCACTAAAGGTCAGAACATCAATGTCAGATATGCGCTCTATGATTTTGTGCCATATGCATTGAAGTAGCCAACAGTTGTATTAACGTGTGTATGTAGTAAACAACTGACTGTCAAGTTAAATAAAGAAAACTAAACTGAATAACATCTACAACATATTTATTATTATAGATTTCCAACTGAACTGGATTAATTATGAATAATACATACTCTAATAAATAAATACATTATCTTCTCTTATTTAAAGTGAAATAAAGGTCGGATTTAAAACAGAAAGCTTTTGAAAAATGTGACTTTAAATAAAGGACTTCATTTAATAAAACATATTGAACTGAATTGTCCTGCAGCTTTAAATTCAGTTTCTTCAGGCGTCAAGCGATGTCAATCAAAAGAGCCAAGATATTATATTCTTGTTCTCTGAAAGGAGAAATGTGTGCAGGGACTCCATCTGGTTATGAAACCATTTGTTTCAGCTCATTTCTCTCTGTTCACATCAGTGATCATCAGTTAATTCATGTTACATTAAGATCATATTGGGCTCTTATCTTTATTTATAATTCAGTGAACCCACCTCAGAGTCTCCAGGCTACAACGTGGACTCTCCAGAAAACCAGTCAGCAGCTTCACTCCTGAATCCTGCAGCGGGTTTCCTCTCAGATCCAGTTCTCTGAGACTGGAGGGGTTTGACTTCAGAGCTGATCCCAGAGAAGAACAGCCTTCCTCTGTGATCCAACAGCCTGACAGACTGTAAACACACAAAACAACACACAGAGTTTATTATATCAATACACAATGAATCATTATTGACATCATGAACACGAGTGGCTTTCACTTTGGTTTCATCTTCTTCTGTAAACAGACATTTAGTTAAAATCACGTCAGTGAAAGAAGAAGAAAAGATGACAGAAACAATCTGTTCATCATCCAATCAGATGAGTTCATGTTTTAATGTGAACTCCACTTCACAAGGTTTCCTGCAGCTGGTAGCAGACCTGACCCTCTGGCCCTTGACCTCTGACCCTTTGGCCCCTGACCCTTTGGCCCTGACCCTTTGGCCCCTGACCCTTTGGCCCCTGACACTTTGGCCCCTGACCCTGTGGCCCCTGGCTCTGTCCCATAGGCCTGTTCAGTAATCCATCAGCAGCATGAAGCCAGACAAGTTGTCCATGTCGTGCTTGTAGAGGACGACATGCAACGAGGCAGCTGATGTGAAGTGGAACATGTCACCAGGAAATGAAACACTTGATGGATCAATACGTAGATCCATCAAACAGTTATTGATAAACCTGAAGGCGCTACACTAGCAGCAGACAGTGAACCCACCTCAGAGTCTCCAGTCTACAATGTGGACTCTCCAGAAAACCAGTCAGCAGCTTCACTCCTGAATCCTGCAGATGGTTCCAGCTCAGATCCAGTTCTCTGAGACTGGAGGGGTTTGACTTCAGAGCTGATCCCAGAGAAGAACAGCCTTCCTCTGTGATCCCACAGCGTGCCAGACTGTAAACACACAAAACAACACACAGAGTTTATTATATCAATACACAATGAATCATTATTGACATCATGAACACGAGTGGCTTTCACTTTGGTTTCATCTTCTTCTGTAAACAGACATTTAGTTAAAATCACGTCAGTGAAAGAAGAAGAAAAGATGACAGAAGCAATCTGTTCATCATCCAATCAGATGAGTTCATGTTTTAATGTGAACTCCACTTCACAAGGTTTCCTGCAGCTGGTAGCAGACGTGTAGAAGCAGCTTACGGCCGGAGGATTCATGACTTCAGAGAGAAGATGAACCTGATCACAAGGATCACAACAAGTTTCATTTCAACACTTATTTCACTTAAATGGATACATGTTTGGTTCTTTATGTGTGAATAAATAACTCTTTTTATGAGGAACATTGACTCACTCAAGTTTTTAGTTGGTGACCCTGACATGGGAGTCTATGAGCTGTGTTTAGTGGAGGTTTGCTCGATGTTAGTGGATAGCATCCTTAGCATGGAGAAGAAAAGAAAAAAGAGAATTTGTATCTTTATTTCTTATTAATTGTTTAAAAAACCATTAAAAACCTCTCAGATATCTAGCTTTGAAACTTCTCACACACAGCGCTGTTTGATCATGGGAGTGCAGATCCCGTTTTACCGAAATCTGTGTAGTTATATAGATATTATAGGTGTGAGGAGCGACCAGCTGGCTCTCTGAGGTGTGAACTTTTAGTGGAACAAAGACTTTGTTAACACTAGGCTAAATGCTAACATGTCGACACATGAGGCCGGTGTTTAAGGAATAGATGAATGGAATGCATCTACAAGACTCTGTTTTTATATATATTCATTTATGTGGATCCTGTTTGTTATGTGTCACATTCTTTCTTTTTATGTTGTACATTAATTGTTGTGGGTTAAACGTAACTCATGTTGTTTGTCGCATGGGTCATTGCGGAGGTTTTTGTTGAGCTTGCGACGTGCACGCCCGTAAGCTTGAGCTGGAAAGTTCCGGCCATCGGCGCACATTTAAATCATTTGTGAAGAACGACACGTGGGCTAGAGTCTAATATTTAGACAGAGCGTTAGAAAACTAAAGTTAAATAACTGTTGGGTAGACTCAATTTAATAGTGTGATTGACGGCCGGCGAGCCCGATACACTTACGTGTAAGTACGCTATTAACAAACTGTTATGACCAGATCAACGTGCTAATTTTTTGTTTTAATACTGTACATGGGGTAAAAAAGTGCGAGTCGGATTCACCACGGCCCAGGTCAAACTACATGTTTTCTTGTTCCCTTGTGAGAAGACACGAGGTCAGTGGGGGTGAGACACATTAGCATAGTAGAAGACGCCATTACGATTTGGATTCGCGCCTCCTAGAGGTTCTGAAATAGATACTTTTTAAAGGGGATTAAGGGGTTAACCTTTTAGCACCATCGTGTGGTTGGTGTTGGAAATTACATCCGACACATCAGAGTTGCATGCTGCTGCTGTTTTCACCAACACATTTTGACAATTTGGATTTAAGAGATATTTTTCTTTGAGTACTATTGCCAGTGTTAAAGATACAGTGTTGGGTTTACTATTGATTTTTGATAAACAATAGTGGTTATTATTACAGTAATGCCGTTAGGCGTACGAGTAATTGATTTCTCATCACTGTTTCAGTACTGAGTTTTTATTTGTTTATCTTTTTGTTTTTTTGATTGACAGTTTTAGAGAATAGTGTTGGGTTTACTGTTTTTTGGGAAAAGACAGTGGTTGTTATTACAGTAAATGCCGTTAGGCTTACGAGTAATTGATTTCTCATCACCGTTTCAAAACTGAGTTTTTTATTTTTATTTTAGTCGGTTTCAAAGGATAGTTTTGGGTTTACTGTTTTTTGGAAAAATAGTGGTTATTATTACAGTCGTCCGTTGGACGTCTGATGTCGATTTCTCATGAGCTGTTAAGAAACTGACACCTATTTATGCGACGTGCTAAATTGGCAGTTTTGTTTAAAGTAACAAATATTCTCCCATTCTACAGTATATTGTTAAATGTTTTGTGTAATAATAACGTCCTTTTCCCATTTTTGACAGCTGCAGGCTGTAACATGTCTTGATGCTTGACTTTTTTGAATGTCTGATTGCTGTTTAACCAAAGTAACAGTTTGTTTTTTACCATTATTATTCTGTATTCGTATTACCATTTGTTCTTGTTTGGAGGTGAAAGGTGCAGGGGTGTTTTATGAGTCACCAGGACTGTGCCACAGCGGGAGGTCAGGATGTAGATCTCTCTGCCCTCCTTCCCTCCCCCCACTCCCTCGCTCCCCACATACATTAAGATTCTTGAACTGATAAAAGTAAAGAAAAGAGTGAGAAAAAATGGAGCCTGTTTTTTGAGACAAAGGACTCCCAACACTTACTTATGCGATGTGGGGGAAGGTCTTCATGAAGAAGCCGAGATGAAAGTGGAGGTTTCATGACACTGTAAAGCTGGAATAGTCAGTGCGTTTACATGATGGTATAATTCGAATCTTGCTTTAGTCGGACTATGCTATCTTTTGGGGGATCAGCTGTTATCCCAATATACATGGCAGTGAGTAATTCGAATCATTGGCCGAAAGCATGTCATATCCGATACGATAGGCGGCGCTGTTTTCATTACAACTCGTGGTGATACAGCCATTTCCGCTTGACCTCTTCACCTCCACCAACAACAACCAACAACAACAACATCAACATTTCGAGAAAGAACCATGAACTTTAGTATGTTCAACTCCTTCAATACATTAAGCATAAATTAAGTCTGCTCTTCGGTCCAGAAATGTGTGGTGGCTCTTGTGTTCTCCATAGCGTTGTTTGCAGCGCCGCTCCATAACGCTGCACTGGCGCTGCGCGTAGGGCACCAAGTCCTGAGGGGGCTCCACAAAATAGGCAACTAATAAAATCCTCAGTTATAATAATTATAATGCCGATATTATTTCAGTCTAGAAGTATTAGGCGCCTTTTAGGCATGTATATCACAAAACAGGCAGAACTAGAGATATATGTAATCGCTCAGCACCCCCGTTAACACTTCTCGGGTCGCATCGCTCTGCCGTGATGCGCCGACACATCCGCGCACATAGACCCTATCTCAGGGGGGCATCATGAGGAGTTATGCTTAGGGCACCAACATGGTTAGCAGCGGGACTGGTTATTTGTTTGTTTTCTGCCGGCCAGGCTGCCGGCAGTGACAACTTATCGTCTCTTTCGACTTCCGGGTCACGACATGGGAGGGAGGGAGGGAGGAGGGCAGCGGGATCTGGAGCATGCGCAAAGACGCAAAGTCCAGTTCCGAATCGAATTCAGAGTTACATGCTGCGAGAGTCGAATTATCAACTGGATCGGACCGAGCTATCCAGGGGTGTTAATCGGACCGAAGTCGGACCGCACATAGTCCGACTAAGGTGTTTACATGAAACGGATAATTCGATTTCAGTCCGACTAAGCCAATAATTCGATTGCATGTAATCGCACTGACTGTAAGATATTCGCCCTGTTTCCCCTCTCTCCCCACCCACCCACCCTATCTTTCCCTCCCTCTCCCCCCAACCCACCCTCCCAACACACACACATCGACACACATCAACACACACACTCACTTACAACATACCTTGCTCCATTCACTGTGTCCAAAGATCGATACACACACACACACATTGTGACGATGTTATGCATGTCGCATAAACATGGAAGAAACCTTTAAAATAGATTGACCTTTGAAAAGGAAACATTTTATTCACGGTTTGGAAATTATAGATGAATAATTTTGATATTGGAACACATTTGAAAGAAAAATTTATGAATGTAATTTTAATCTGAATATTCTTTGTAGGGGAAGTTGGACCGCAGAGTAAACTTTTTCCTCCCATTTAGCTTTGTTTCTTACATTGTTTTGGATTAAATTGGTGTTGTTGTAACTTGTGTTAACAGTAGAATGACTAAGAGTCGTAACGTCTGTTTAAATCAAACCAATAACCTTTTTTCCCATTTGTAAGTTTCTTTGATTTTGGTTAGTGATGGTTGAACTATTTCGTTTAAAATAACAGCTTTTCCCATTTCTTGACGGTTGATTGTTACAATATTGGCTAACAGTAACAGTTTTTTCCCATTTTGACACAATATTGTAAAATGTGTAGACTGTGCAATTCCAGTGTATAACGTCATTTTAAATTGTTTAGATATTTTTCTTCTTCTACATTTACATTTCCTTACATATATAAAGCCAGTCAGTACCTATTCTCTGGAAAATACCAGAGCCAACAATCAAGACCCCAGTAGCTTGAAGGCCAGAAGTTGACTGGTGAAAATGCTCACGCTGGAAAACACAGCAGAAGAGGAGCAGAAGGAAAGTATGGTTCACGTCTCGATCGACAAACCCAACAGAACCGGTGAAGCCATTGAGCGGGCAAGACTGCTGCCGTATGGCATAGCAGTGGATGATGACAACGGTCCTAGAAGATGCCTGGAGGAAGACACACCCTCAATGAAGAAGCATCCCTGAATGACGAACTTCCAACAGATACAACTCCTGTACCTTGCTGTCAGTTTAGTTCCCATCCCTTTCATCTACCCAGTCATATCTCAATACCCTCCCCGTACGCCCATAACCCCCTTATAAGAGAAGCTCTACACACCATAGTAGGTATATTAGGAGAAAGGTAATGCCCTCTCCAACAGAGCGTTCCAATAGACATAACTGGAGATGGATGCCACCTGGACATCTCTCCCTCCCTCATCAACACCTCACAGACCCCCACCCTTAGCACAGATCCCCCAGCCCCATCCCCCAGCCTTTCCATATGACCCAGCCGCCATCTCAGCAGAATGGCCCTGACGCAGGCCCCAAGGCACGCCAAATAAGTTTCGGAGCCATTTAAGATCTTCCGCCACTAGGTCTACAAGTCCGCTTCCACAGGTACTAACAGAGAGTTGAAAGAAGAGGTTTCAAACAGGATGTCCCCAACCACCACCAGAGGTTTGCAGGTGCTGAATGCTGAGACAACAAACAAATGACAACGACCAGTGATGGCTGCGTTGAGTTCTCTCCACCTTCATGTTTCTGAATCAAATGGAATTTGCTTCAGAAAAGGAGGGAGGAAGGAGATCGCTAATGTACTGCAGCTGAAATTAGACCACATTGAAAAGGCTTAAACAAGACACTTGGTATTTCAAAAGACACATACACTCTCACATATACACTCACCTATGCTCACCTACGCACACACACCTACACTCAATCACTCAGCCAATTGAAGCAGCTAGCGAGAGTCGTCCTGGAACTGTAGAAGCACAGTCATGAAGAAGCAACAGTCATGAAGAGACACCATAACTTACAGACCACAGTCGCCAGAGGCAATAAAGCAGCTGACCTCTCAGTGAAGAGAGGAGCAGGTTAGGTCAAACAAATGACAGCGCTGCCATACCGGGACTCCCGGAACTTGCATTGGAGGATATCAAGCTCATGCAGACAGAAGATCCAAAGACAGTGGTGAATTGTCTAAAGAAGAAACTGATGCTGAGATATGGTGATCAAAGGAGATTAGGGTCTGACTACGGCACACAGTTTTTCAACCAAACACGAAACACATTTTGAAACACCTACAAGAAGTTAGGACATGTGTCTAGAGAACACACTCGTAAGGAGCCCAGGATCCTCTCTTTCACCCTGAAAAAGGCGATAGTAGAGTTGATGAAGCAAGTAACTCCAAGTAGTTCAAGTATCCTCAAAATGAAGGGAGACAATGTCCCCATGAAGTATTGACAGGGAGACTTTGCAGGGTCCGCAGAGAGTTAGGCAGAAACCTATTCCCCTAGACGGCACACATTTGATGAATATGTTGAGAAATGAACTAATCAGAGTTTAGTTTTTCTTAAAGCAGGTTGCCAGAGCCCACAGCTGATGGGAACGGCCATTGGTCGAGCAAGTGACTGGGTAAGTATTAAGATCCATGTAAGTGGACTAAGCCCAGGTGAACAGGGTGGTTTGAGGTCATTGCAAGGACTTCACAGCGCCCTCCATGTAAGTTGTCTCACGGAGAGAATGACACCATTTTACATTGTATATTTGAAGATCTGTGGCTAAAGAATCACAAACAGCCACGGAAGAGTTGCCTAATCATGAGGGTAATTCTGAAAAGATCTGAAGCCATTTCCACACATTGCTGCTTAGGAGCATCATTGTTGTAAATATGTTAATATTTTGATTATTCTAAGAGAGTTAGGACTGCAACACAGAAAGATGTATGCAAACGACACCGACTCTCACAGCTCACTGTTTCTTGCCATTAACTGCACCATTAGATGAAAATGTTTTGTTTCCCCCATAAACTGTTCTAGGGTTCGAGCACGAGAGAGAAGAGTGCCGGACAAATGCCTGCATGCTATCAGATCCTAGCAGGATTTGAATATTTCTATGACCTAGTTAAAGGAACATAGATAGGATCAATTACGTTTATTATTATGAGTAAAGATAAATAAATTAATATTGGATTGAATGAGAAATTGAGAAGCAGTTTCTCAGACGGGGTTAAAGATTGCCAGTTCAATCCTGCAACTAAGAAATAATTCCAACTTGTGATAGTTTAGTTTGATGACCTCCTGGGAATTATGGAATAGTGAATTCCAACTCCCTATTTTTAGTGACGTCCTACCTATTTAGAATTAAATATACATCTTACCATTTGAACATTTTGCTAATTAGTTTGAGTTTGAATTTTGCAGCATGTCCACTGTAGTGGACCTCAGGACCGTTGTCGTGTGAAGAGACAGCCCAGTATAGAAGATGAACTGAAAGTATGTCCGTAGAGTGACATTTACCCAGAAGTGCATCCAACTTCATTAGGGAACTAAATCATTCATCCATCTAGATAGTTTTACTTGTTGGTTAAAGGATGGTAGAAGATGTTCTATTAAGATTGAACGCATTGTCATCTTATTGTTGTCTTATGTCCAGAACTGACTTAGAACAGATGCATTTGTTTGAATTTGGATTACCTAACTAATCATTCGTTCATTATTCTTTATTGTCCTTCATATATTCGTTTGCCTGTTTGGTTTTTGGAAGCATGTTTGTGTTTCGGTAGATGCAGATGAGCATCATGCATTTGGTTTGCCTACAGCAAGGGTGAGTCATTAGATGCATACACTTTGTCCTGGAACCACTTTAATTGACTTTCATAACTTGTTAATTTTGGTAGATAAATACTTGGATTGCTTTCATAACTAACTATATCAATCTTGACATGTTTGATCAATAACTTATCAATATCATCGTAGAGATATTAATGACGCAATATGGGATTTGACCTTTGACTTTCCCTGAAGTGTGTTGACTGATACGGATGCCATCTTAGGTCAAAAGGAAGAGGAAGGCGTCATCATCCCACCTCTACCCATGTGATATCACTGGAGAGCCCAGTATGCCCTCTTTTAGAGAGGAGGGATGCAAAGTAGAATGTCCACCATAGGACACACACATTAAGGTTGGTCTGAGGAGGAGGACAAGAGATTTTTTGAGAGTGACAACTTCTCAGATATGCTGGAGAATTGGTTCGGGAGAGATAAATAATTATTTCCAAGTTAGATGTGATATTCTGTGTAGAGTCGGTCTAGAGGCCGCTGTGTTTTCTCATTCTCTTCAACAGCTACACCTGACGCTCCACCATCGACCTTCATCGTGTGCCGGCTGCCTGCTGTGAGGACCTGCCATGATGAGCCGCCCACAGAGGAGTATCGTGCACCTTCGGAGAGAAGGGAGCAGACTGAGAGCCATCCTGAGGACACCTGCGATGCCATCCAGAGCAGCGGACAGAACGACGCAGAGGAAGAAGGAGAGATGACATCATGTGGATATGCGAATCCACCGACGGTCAGACGGCTCAGCCAGTGAGCGAATTAGGACTAATGTTTTACCTGGACAGGTTAACCAATGAGGAGTGAATATCTCCCCTGGGGCCGGGACGTCCGGGAGTTACAAAACAGATGTTGACCAAAGAGACGATGCTTTTTGATTCTTTGAGAAGCCCTCAGCTGAGATTTAGTGAGTGTGACTTGCTGTTAGACAGTAAACTGCTTGCGGTCTGTGGACGCAGTAATTCATGCTCCCTCAGCTGATTGGGACTCTGTATCGCAACCGTTATTGACAATCGGCTTGGAGGAAGGCAGAGAAAAGAGGAATGCTGAGGAACTGGAGAACTGGAGTTGCTGAGCATGTATGCTGAGCAACTGGATTCACAGGGATACACAGCCACGTACACAGATGTACATTAGATTAATCAGAACCATCAGGATTTTAAGATTTATACCTGTGTGATGAATACATTCACACTGACACTTAGTGTTCTTTGGAGTTTCCTTGAGGAGCAGTGATAAAAGGAGGGAGTGAAGTTGTTCCTTCCACAGGGACACTAGATGATAATGAGTGATTAATAAAGATTGTTTTACAGTGATGTTTGCATTGTGAGGGTTATAAAATCCATTTCAAATGTATTTATACTATATTATTAGTATAAAAGGAGGGACTGTTAGGTTGTAGTGGATTTTATGTACACTTGCACATGTAAATAAGGAAGTCTTATGTTTTAAATAATGCATATAGAGAGATAATTTACATAGTGGATATTAGGGAGGAATATTCCGATTAATGTATTAAGAGGCATAGACAAGTATGATCGCTGTATTATATGTGTAACTGTAATGTTGATTTTATGAGGTTTATTGTTATCACAACAGTAGGATGTGGACAGTATGAATGAGATTGGTTTTATTGTGGTAGAGGTGCGTTTCCCTTGAGATCCTAGCTGGTTTCCTGTTTAGGCTCTTATTCTGAAGTCTAAAACCGGGGGTGGGGCTCTAAACCGGAAGCGGAAAGCAGCTGTTACCTCCCTTGGCACGAAGCTCAGTCTCTTTTGAAATGCTGAGCAGGAGAGAGCATGCCATCGGGGTGGTGAGTAAGAACAACACACAACTGGGAGCTTTAAGCTCACTGAATGGAGACTGTAAGTACTAATCTTATTTGTGAGACATTAGATTGTCTGTCTGATTATTGGAGGTCGACAGAAACTTTAAAGCAACCAGAAATGACTGTCAAATAAATACTCTTAAATGCATCCCTGGTGTTGAGACTTCTTCCACAAAACAAATCGCTCCATTCAGACTCTTTTGAACCCCCTTTTTAACCCTAACCCTAAAGTATGGTACACATTGTATAACCATCAATACTCTTTGTGTCTCTCTGAGTGACAGTCTGTAGGTGAAGGACGTTGGGCCCCTGACAATTTGGCCCCTGACCCTTTGGCCCTGACCCTTTGGCCCCTGACACTTTGTTCCATCACCCTTTGGCCCCTGACCCTTCTGCCCTGACCCTTTGGCCCCTGACCCTTTGGCCCCTGACCCTTTTAGCCCCTGACCTTGTGGCCCCTGACCCTGTGGCCCCTGGCTCTGTCCCATAGGCCTGTTCAGTAATCCATCAGCAGCATGAAGCCAGACAAGTGTCATGATTGTATATCAGGTATAATTAAAATCCTTGAGGTCCAGTTAGAGAGAGTTTCCTCACTAAAGGTCAGAACATCAATGTCAGATATGCGCTCTATGATTTTGTGCCATATGCATTGAAGTAGCCAACAGTTGTATTAACGTGTGTATGTAGTAAACAACTGACTGTCAAGTTAAATAAAGAAAACTAAACTGAATAACATCTACAACATATTTATTGTTACAGATTTTCAATTGAACTGTATTAATTATGAATAATACATACTCTAATAATAAATACATTATCTTCTCTTATTTAAAGTGAAATAAATGTTGGATTTAAAACAGAAAGCTTTTGAAAAATGTAACTTAAAATAAAGGACTTCATTTTATAAAAGTATTAAACTGAATTGTCCTGCAGCTTTAAATTCAGTTTCTTCAGGCGTCAAGCGATGTCAATCAAAAGAGCCAAGATATTATATTCTTGTTCTCTGAAAGGAGAAATGTGTGTGCAGGAACTCCATCTGGTTATGAAACCATTTGTTTCAGCTCATTTCTCTCTGTTCACATCAGTGATCATCAGTTAATTCATGTTACATTAAGATCATATTGGGCTCTTATCTTTATTTATAATTCAGTGAACCCACCTCAGAGTCTCCAGGCTACAACGTGGACTCTCCAGAAAACCAGTCAGCAGCTTCACTCCTGAATCCTGCAGCTGGTTTTCACTCAGATCCAGTTCTCTGAGACTGGAGGGGTTTGACTTCAGAGCTGATCCCAGAGAAGAACAGCCTTCCTCTGTGATCCAACAGCCTAACAGACTGTAAACACACAAAACAACACACAGAGTTTATTATATCAAGACACAATGAATCATTATTGACATCATGAACACGAGTGGCTTTCACTTTGGTTTCATCTTCTTCTGTAAACAGACATTTAGTTAAAATCACGTCAGTGACAGAAGACGAAAAGATGACAGAAACAATCTGTTCATCATCCAATCAGATGAGTTCATGTTTTAATGTGAACTCCACTTCACAAGGTTTCCTGCAGCTGGTAGCAGACGTGTAGAAGCAGCTTACGGCCGGAGGATTCATGACTTCAGAGAGAAGATGAACCTGATCACAAGGATCACAACAAGTTTCATTTCAACACTTCTTTCATTTAAATGGATAAATGTTTGGTTCTTTATGTGTGAATAAATAACTCTTTTTATGAGGAACATTGACTCACTCAAGTATATATATATATCTAATATTAATAAAGTATGGTACATATAGTATACTCAGTCATCAATACTCTTTGTGTCTCTCTGAGTGACATTCTGTAGGTAAAGGACAGGGGGCCCCTGACTCTTTGGCCCTTTGGCCCCCTGACCCTTTGACCTCTGACCCTTTTAGCCCCTGACCCTTTGACCTCTGACCCTTTTAGCCCCTGACTCTTTTGCCCCTGACCCTTTGGCCCCTGACCCTTTGGCCCCTGACCCTGTGGCCCCTGACCCTTTGGCCCCTGACCCTGTGGCCCCTGGCTCTGTGGCCCCTGGCTCTGTCCCATAGGCCTGTTCAGTAATCCATCAGCAGCATGAAGCCAGACAAGTGTCATGATTGTATATCAGGTATAATTAAAATCCTTGAGGTCCAGTTAGAGAGAGTTTCCTCACTAAAGGTCAGAACATCAATGTCAGATATGCGCTCTATGATTTTGTGCTGAATGCATTGAAGTAGCCAACAGTTGTATTAACGTGTGTATGTAGTAAACAACTGACTGTCAAGTTAAAGAAAGAAAACTAAACTGAATAACATCTACAACATATTTATTATTACAGATTTCCAACTGAACTGGATTAATTATGAATAATACATACTCTAATAAATAAATACATTATCTTCTCTTATTTAAAGTAAAATAAAGGTCGGATTTAAAACAGAAAGCTTTTGAAAAATGTGACTTTAAATAATGGACCTCATTTTATAAAACATATTGAACTGAATTGTCCTGCAGCTTTAAATTCAGTTTCTTCAGGCGTCAAGTGATGTCAATCAAAAGAGCCAAGATATTATATTCTTGTTCGCTGAAAGGAGAAATGTGTGTGCAGGAACTCCATCTGGTTATGGAAC